>NW_009934067.1:5693-6355 GCF_000696875.1 Nestor notabilis | reverse complement strand
TCTTCCTTATATCTAATCTAAACTTCCCCTGTTTAAGTTTGAAGCCATTACCCCTTGTCCTACCACTACAGTCCCTAATGAAGAGTCCCTTCCTATCATCCTTACAGGCCCCCTTTAGATACTGGAAGGCTGCTATGAGGTGTCCATGCAGTCTTCTCTTTTCCAGGCTGAACAGCCCCAACTTTCTCAGCCTGTCTTCATATGGGAGGTGCTCCAGTCTTCTTATCATCCTCGTGGCCTATAGAGATCAATGGCATGGACCCAGAGCATTTTCATGCAGTGAATCACCTTATTGCCTACTGCTCTAACTTTTTATACCATTCTAACAACAGCTATTTTTAGCCTATTGCTGTAGGTTTCACACCGTTCTATTTGTAGCCTATCATGTTTAGTTCCTGACTTATAGTTTGTTTTTTAACACTGCTTGCCATCTCACAATCAGTCCTAGAATAGCCAGTCTCTTATCTTTATGCTCTCTCCTCCTCAGCCAGGTGTCTTGGTATTTTATGTTCTCTCCTCCTCAGCCAGTTGGGTTGCTCTGCTTGATTGTACTTTGTTTCTTCTTTAACTCTTTGTTCTCCAGCCAAACAGATACTTCTCTTTGGCAATAATCAAATAGTTTCCATTGTCTCCCACAGTGACCCTCCTCTGGACTTGCTCCA
>NW_009934067.1:0-5643 GCF_000696875.1 Nestor notabilis | reverse complement strand
AGCAGAGTAGAGGGGCAGGATCACCTCCTTCGACCTGCTGGTCATGCTTCTTTTGGTGCAGCCCAGGACACGGTTGGTTTCTGGGCTCAAGCGCACACTGAAGCCGGTTCATGTCAAGCTTCTTATCAACCACCACTCCCAAGTCCTTCTCCACAGGGCTGCTCTGAACCTCTTCTCTGCCCAACGTGTAGCTGTTTGTAATTCACTGGACTTCAGGTCAGTTTTTGAGACCTTAACCATGACAAGTATTTGCTTTGTTTACTCAAACAGATGGAGCTGTTTTACTAAAATATTTTCTCCTCAAATAATTTCTGTGGCTTTTTTCTGTACAATCGCCATTTCTTTAGCGTTTTGAAAAAAATGAAGGCCCAAGCTAAACTTGTGATATTCTACTATAAGTCTTGCCAGTGACATACAACGTGTTAAAATCCAAGCCTTTACTACTTATAACTCTCCTGCACACAACTGCAATTAACTGATAGCAACAGTGGACTGACATTTTCTATAACAATTAGCCAGTGGGTTTCAGAAACAGGGAAATAAATATACTCAGAAGTCTCAGTTTCATCTCAGTTTCTAAACAAGTTTAGAGTGAGAACAAGTTTTTTTGTGTCGATATATCTGGTGCCCTAAAAATGATCCAGCTTGACCCAATCGCAACATGAATAATATACAATCTTCCAAAGCCAGGCAGCTCTACCAACAGTAAGTGCTTTAACCCCAAAGGGTACTTCATCCATCAAAGATCATGTGCCAGTTTCAAAACGTTTGGCGCTTTATAAAGAAAAAAATGTCACTTTCTTTCCCACAATAAAACAAAACATCCCATAACAATTTTTCTCTTTGGAAGTTACTTCACCATGTTGTTAATTGTCTAATATGAAGGGAGTTTCAGAAGAATTTTAATGCAAAATATTGTCTAGTGCTGTGCAGGTTTATAGAGTTATATGCAACTGAAAACAGAATCTTCATGCAAAAGCTGACAGCTATAACAAGCAGCACCAGTACTAGCTCTATCTTTAAGATAGATTTAATTTAAATAATGCACAATAATTAAAAGACCTTTTTTTTTAATTTTGTGGAAGCTTTTTACACTATTTGAAAGTGTGAGACGTCACTTCTGTCACATTGTTCTTGAAGAAAAATCGAACCTTTTAATTATGCATAATTCATAATGCGATACTCATATCTGTTTGTCTTTATGTGTATTACTTCTTTGGGATTCCTCAATGTCAGCGGTGCATAGATATTTGTATTCAGAATAAAAGGCATAAAGACTAATCTCAGTTTTTACCATATCTGAGTTTATTCGCGTTTGCATAATGAAGGAGACTGTGCATGATGAATCATGTATCACAACTATTATCTACTCTAAATATAGAGAAAAGATAACTGACAATTTTAGCAAAGGCTGTTTGATATTATTTAACAAGTCCTGGCTTCTAAAGATCATTCTACAGTATCATATAAGAAACATATATTACAGTTTGGAGTGAATATAAGGTAAACAACACCACCCTCCACCCCCAAGGCGTATAGGTGAGTGTTTTCTCCATGATACCTTTGTATACTACATTACTGCACTGTAGATCATGCTCAGGAAGAAACTTATCTCATTGTTGAGAAAAGCAGTTTGTGATATCTACTTTTACTTAATCTAGTTACACTTAGCTTCACAAGTGTCCGTGGTAAATGCTGCTATATTTTCCTGTAAGAAATTCATTTGCAATAAGTGGGAGTTTTAAAATGAAAAATGTCTTGAATAAAATATGCATTTCAAAGTTTGACAATTCTTGACCAGCATCCTTATTTCTTTTCACCTATCTGATCTCTTCAATCTCCTTGAAGCTTATTCCATCCTTCAGTTCTTAAGCCAACTCTAATTGGCCATCACTCTTACATTGCTATGGATTAAGTGATTTCTCTTCAAGTTACTCCAAATTTCATTGTGTATAGAGGATACTTGGAATGGCTGCAAAGTTTACAGAATTTCAGCTCTGTGAAGAGGCAGCAGCAGTGGGAAGGTGGCAGGTGGTGAGGTGGCCGGATGATGAATCAGAGTCTCTGATCACAGTTCAGTCATGCAAAACTGCGATAGAGAATATTCAATACTTAATTAAAAAACTAGTTCCTGAACTTAAAACTCTTCTGCTGCCTTCTTCATTCATAGACAGATTGGTATTTTTTGCCTTCCTAACCCTGATTACTTCTATAGTGTGTACACTGTCAGAACACCTCACTGAGTACACCTCTTTGTTACATGTTTGGCTGAACTCTGAGGAATAATTCTTCTGGATTATTCTATCTGCCCTACGTACAAGCGTTGTGGTTTAACTGCAGTCAGCAACTAAGTAACATCCATCCACTTGTTCACCCCATGCCCCCACACACAGTGGGACGGGGAGGAGAATCAGAAAAAAGGTAAAACCCATGGGTTAGGATAAGGACAGCTTAATAATCGAAATAAAGTACAATATAATACTACTACTAATATCACCAAACAAAATGAACAAACAACAGTGATGCACAATACAATTGCTCACCACCCACTGACCAATACTCAGCCCAACCCCGAGCAGCAATCTGCCCCTCCCAGACAACTCGCCTCGGTTTATATACGGGGCATGATGTGCCATGGTACAGAATACCCCTTTGGCTACTTTGGGCCAGGTGCCCTGTCTCTGCTTCCTCCTGGCTTCTTGTGCCCTTCCTCACCAACAGAGAATGAGAAGACCTCGATCAGGGTAAGCACTACTTATTGGTGTGTTATCAGCACTGTTCTCAGACTAGAGCCGAAATATGGCACTGCACTAGCTACTGGGAACAAAATTAACTCTATCCCAGCCAAAAGCAAGACAACAGGACTGTTTGAGAACAAAAAAAAACCCAAAAACTAGTAATCTATAGCATGCATACTATAAGATTGAAGATGTTCAGGGTAGGCTGACCAGGTTCAGAACAGAAATGGCCCAGGCTTTTCTCAGATATGTAAAGAATATTATGAACTGAAGCTACTTCACCCAGGCTGCAGGGAACAAATCACTGTGATCACATTGCTCTTCGCCTGTACTGTGACACACCTGTGACACAAGAAAGCATGACAGAACACTTCTGATGAGTGAGTAGGAATGCATTTAATAGAAGTTCTCAAATCAGATGAATTCTTGAATGAAAGGACTGGATTTGAACTGCCTTTGGATACATGGATATAGCCTCCAATGGCAAAGAGAGGACTTCACACTATTTTTCCTACAGAAAAGCAGACTGACATTTTTGTCTCTCATAACACGATCATCACGTTCTCAAACGCATATGAGGAATATGCAGCTATGACTTTTGGCACTATGCCTTGATGTGCAGCAGTACTTTAGCATCAGCATGGTTCAGTGTGATTCCTAGAAACTCAGTTTGTGTACTCTTTTGGTTAAGAATAAAATCCAGGATGAGTCCTGTTGAATTGATTAGTGCTAGTCACAGTCGAAGAGGAAACAATGTTAGTGTAAGTGGAAAGGAGATAGAACCTGAATCTGGTGAATTTTTATGTTTTAAAAAATAACTGAGGAAAACAGACGAAGAGTGCAAGAGAATTGCCCCTATGAGCACTACATTCGATGACATACATTTGCATGCATAACATGCATCAGCCTGCCAGGTCAAATGAGGAAAGACATATGACAACGCCACTCCAAGTTTTCATTTTTGTTGGTGTGGCTTCCTTCCCCAGAAATCATGGTGCAGACTAATTACATCAGCTGGATAACTCTTTAGCAGACTACATTCTAGACTACATATCTATGCCATGTCTTTTGCCTAAGACATCCTCACTTACCAGTGACTACATAGTATGCTAGACCACTGTTGAGATAAGCAACCAGTCCCAATTTCCTAGAAACACATTTCCTTCAAGGTTAAAAACCTGATATCAAGGCAGGCATCATAAGTATTCCATTTCAACAGTGATTATTGTTTTTACAATTAGAGCAAATTTAATCCTATACGCACCTCTTTGTTGGAAGTAATTACATCTTCGACCTTACTAATACTTGAAGGTTACAAAAATCAGCATTATTAAAGGTTGAAGATTCTTAAAAGAAAACTTATGATAAAAATGTTATGACCAAACTAATTTCAAAAACAGACATTGAGATACTGTGTAGAGAGAGACAGTAAACTGCAAAGAGATGCTCATGCACTTGGCAACTTAGGGTAGATATACCATGGCTAATCATCTCTTGTACAAATATTCAAAGCAGTGGACCAATTGAGTTGCCTCTACACTGCTACAAATTTGACCTATGAAATTCAATTACATTTCTAATCCTGTAATAAAAGGTTATAAGTATGTGCAAAAAGACAGCATGTTTTCGTCTTGGGGACAAATCTAGAACACGTACAACACTGCAAAAGGAGGTATGCTTAAGGTAGGTAGCAAAGACAGAAACGGAGAAATGATTTTGTGTCAGAATAATCTTTTCCTGAGAGTGTTAACCCTATTTTCATTTTCTTACATTACAATGAAGAAGCAAAATAACCACACACTTCTAAATACTGAAAATGTCCTTTCCAACAAACTTGTATAAACTTACTCTGATAACAGTTCTCCTGGGGACCGAAGGTGTTACTGGGTCTTCATTACACAAGAAATTTCTCTGTCTTTGTTAGGGAGATTTCTAGACACGTCTAACAGCAGTAACTGTGTTGTAGAATCGTTTGGGCTGGAAGGGACCTTTGCTAAATAAGAATCTTCTTATACCAACAGGGACCTTAGCACTTCTCAAATCCAAATGATACAACATGCCTTAATGTCCGTTTCCAGATAGTCTATTTCGAAATGCTGCTAATGCCGATGATAAGTGTTTCTGAATGAGGAAGCACTAATAACAGTACTCACAGGCTTAATCAGCTCACTTATTGTTTGCATTTCTGTTACCATTTTTCATATTAAAACAGACCTTCATAGGAAAGATAGCTGATCATTACATGATATGTGATCTCCACTTATTTTCCACTTTTGAAAACAATCACAGAAACATGGTGGGATGACTCCTATGACTGGAGTGTTGGAATGGAAGGTTACCAGCCCTTTAGAAAAGACAGGCCTGGCAGACAGGGAGGGAGAGTTGCTATTTATGTCAGTGACAGGCTGGAGACTATGGAACTCTGTCTGGGGACAGGTGATGAGTCAACAGAGAGCTTATGGATCAGGGTCAAAGGAAAAACAGCAATGGGGGACATTACTGTGGGGATCTGTTACAGACCACCTGACCAAGAGGAACCTGTGGATGAAGCGTTCTACAGACAGATAGGAGCAGCCTCACATTCACAGGCCCTTGTCCTCATGAGGGATTTCAACCATCCTGATATCTGTTGGAGGGACGGGACAGCCCGACACAAGCAATCCAGGAGTTTCCTCAATTGTGTGGAAGACAACTTCCTCTTGCAAATAATAGAGCAGCCGACAAGGAGAGGTGCCAAGCTTGACCTCGTGCTCACCAACAGGGAGGAGCTGGTTGGGAATGTGATGCTCCTGAGCAACCTTGGCTGTAGCAACCATGAGATGGTCAAGTTTGAGATCCTCAGGACAGCGAGAAGAATGCAGCAAGCTCACTGCACTGAACTTCAAGAGAGCAGACTTTGGCCTCT
>NW_009934066.1:25685-25918 GCF_000696875.1 Nestor notabilis | reverse complement strand
GGAGCAAGTCCAGAGGAGGGCCCTGAGGATGGTAAGGGGGTTGGAGCACCTCCCGTATGAAGACAGGCTGAGGAAATCAGGGCTGTTCAGCCTGGAGGAGAGAAGCTGCGTGGAGACCTTACAGCAGCGTTCCAGTATCTGGAAGGCGCCTATAAGGATACCAGAGAGGGACTTTTCATCAGGGACTGTAGGGATAGGACAAGGGGTAATGGCTTCAAACTTAAACAGGGGAG
>NW_009934066.1:0-25526 GCF_000696875.1 Nestor notabilis | reverse complement strand
AGTTTAGTGTGTGGTGTCCCTGCTCATGGCAGGGGGTTTGGAACTAGATGATCTTAAGGTCCTTTCCAACCCTAATTATTCTATGATTCTATGATATGTCGAATATAACCTTTAATTGGACTTCATATCTGATTACAGTGCTTTTCAAAATTTTACCCACAAATGATTCACATTTTCCCAAACACTGAGAAAACCTAACGAACTGAAAAGTAATTAAAAGACTGAAACAAAAGGTAATGGAAGAACATCTATCAAGACTGGAAAGAGGTGGTAGTGGACACAACAGAGTTCACTCAGTATTACTTGAGATTTCCATTAGCTATCCACAGTGACAGATAAACACCACTTATATTTGTAAATCATATTGTACCATTATGAATTAAAGAGTGAAATACAGTGCAAAGGATTCCGAAAATATCAGACTATGGAAGCCACTATTGCTTTCCTTGCTTATAAAAATTCCCATTAAAACAATAAGGTGTGCAGGATTTGGCTCCTGGATATAGGAAATAAAAGAACAAATCCAAAGTCCACTGAAGTCAATAGGAGACATTCTTCTGACCTCAATGGGCTTTGGATATTACCCAAAATAAGATTCATTCTGGAAAAATGCAAGCTGAAGGAAATAATCATTCAAAAAGTATCTGGGAGAGAGATGTTTGGGAAAACTGGAAATCAAAGAATACCTAGTAGACTTTGTGTAATATATGATATGTGACAAAAGCTTATGAGTACTGTTACAAGATTGTACCTTTTCTAAAAGCTAATTAGTCTAGAAATGAGGACAGAACAGGAGAGAAGAAAGCAACCCATTTCAGTTAGGGAGCAGAAGTCACAGGGATAATCACGTCACCATGCAGGCAGGTTGTTTTGTATGGAATTTACAGTGTGCCAAGCATAAAATAAAAACAGGGCACTAAAGGTAATTGTGCCATTTCAGAAACTACAAATTTCTTAGCTCTTCTCCCAGACACTAATATGCTGGTATCTACAAAGTTAAAATGGACAAACAGTTTTCATAGAGGAATTTATGGTAAGACTTCAATGTGGGGGAAGTGTCACATTTGTGATTTGGTCTCATTTTCATTTTAGTGATGAAGGTCAACAGAGCCTTTTAATATTCCATCTTTCTCACTATACGCAAGTACCTTGTGCTAAACCAAGGACATCTTTCTTCATCTTTGATGGAAGGGCACTTGCTTTCATTCTCTTATATAACTTGCTGATGACAGATGGAGACAATTTCTTAGAATATACATACACATCAGTAAAATGAAGGTCTGATCTTATTCTCAAGATCAAATGGACTCAGCATATGCACTATAAACTCTCAAGCTACCTAACCTCAGCAATTATTTTCCTACAATATCACTGCAGAGAACCGGATAAGGGTATCTGTAAGCACATGCTACGTAGCAGAAAAATAATCTAAAACAAGGATAAAGGTAGTTTCCACCCATCTAGTATTCTGTCCACAGGAGCACCTATCTTGCCTCCATGTGTTCAGTAACAGAAACTAAGAATGGTTTGTATAAAGAATAAACTGGTTCTATTGAAAAGCTGTGGCAGCCTGACTAACCCATGTACTGTGGTTCGGAATGACTTGGTCCTTCTCTGCTGTCACTAAAACACCCCCTGACCCAAAACCTTCAAAACACAAAGATTCATCAGGTTTTGCAATTTACTTTACTGGTCCAGACCATCTCTATGTATTTTTTGCTTGTAAGAAAAAGGTGAAGACAACCAGACATCCCTGAATAAATGTATTGGAATATATAATTCTATAATTACTATGATAATGATAATGAAGCTCCAGTGCATTCTCAAGTGACTTTAGGTTCGTATTCTGAAGATTATGTGCAACTTAGTACCATCATTTCTGGTTTTAAATCTTTCTATTCTCAGACTTTAAAACAAGAATAATTATTTTTTTTGGAATTGTATAGCTGACCCTTCACAGAAAATGTTGGAAAACTTTTTATTTTGAAACATTCATGCTTATGCTTCATATATTTTTTGGACCACTTCATATTTAAAGCTTATTGGCTTTTACTAGAAAATCGTGGCTCAACATGACTGTAATTCTTTCAGTGGGCTCAATCCTGTGAAATCCTGAGCACTAATTTCTACTGACCAACTCTTAGATTTTCTCTGGATCTGATCTTTTGTGACATCATTAAAATTTCAATAGAATAAAGTCACAACAGATTAATTCACATGGGTGGGAAAGAAAAGAAGCACAATGATTTTAAAATACAAAGCTTGTAAAGACAGTTCCTCAACAATACAAATAGGAAAAGAGAAGTTGTGGATAACATGATCCACAAGAGAACATTTCTGAGTAGACTGGTTTGCAAAATGTGTTATAAAGCTTCAGCAGGTTTTTTAGAAAGTAGACCCCTATGTTCTTATTCTAAATCCTTCTTGATTTTATAACACTGATAATGGAAAAATCAAACTTCTTGTCTGAAGGCTCTAGTTTCAATTAACAAGGATGTTAAGCAATTTTTTTTTCTGATACATGAAAAGAGTGACAGGATTATAGACCACCAAATTGTTGGTATTTTAAGAATCTGACAGGCTCAGCATCATGTGCCATTCTAGCCTCTCTCTGTATCCTTTGTGGTTAAAACTCTTAAGCACTTTAAATTCTTTTGGTCAGTATTTTTTTTTCCTTTTAGGGCAGACAACTAGAAGCGCATTCCAAGTAACCATTTATGGTGTACAGAAAATTACAAGATACTAAAATCACCTCTTTGAAGGTGTTTCCAGGCTTTGGATAGTAAAACAAATAATTTATTTATAAAAAAAAAAGTTGTTGTTTTAAATCTAGAATATAATTATCTATGTTCCAATTCAAATGAAAGACAGTAACAGCACAAAGATATAGCAAAATAGGACATGTCAAATCCAAGAGCCTTTACTTGGACAAATCTCCCATCAAGCTTTGGTGGCAGCTTTGCCTGATGAAATAGGGCTGAGCCAGATCTGAAATAAGCAAAAATGTAACAAGCTGCAGTGGTGGAATCAGCTATAAAACAGCACATTGAATATTTATTTTGGGTCTGAAAAATAATGAGAATTCTGTGAATTATCAGTACAAAAGAAGTCCACTAAAACAGGAGTCATCAGGATCATTTATCCAGATACAACAGAAGGCCAAAAAGATGTTTGAAGAAGCATATGACTTTCCAGAATATTTGATACAGGTTGGAAGAAATATGTGAATAAATTTTTCAAATCATCAAACTTTGGCAAACAAAACTGACAAAGGCAACAAAGCTGGTGAAGGGTCTGGAGAATAAGTCTTATGAGGAGCAGCTGAGGGAACTGAGGTTGTTTAGTCTGGAGAAGAGAAGGCTGAGGGGGGACCTTATCGCTCTCTACAACTACCTGAAAGGAGGTTGTAGTGAGGTGGGGGTTGGTCTGTGCTCCCAAGTAACAAGTGATAGGACAAGAGGCAACAGCCTCAAGCTGTGCCAGGGGAGGTTTAGGTTGGATATTAGGAGAAATTTCTTCACAGAGCATTGGAACAGGCTTCCCAGGGAAGTGGTGGAATCACTGTCCATGGAAGTGTTCAAAAACTGTGTAGATAAGACCCTTAGTGACATGGTTTAGTGGTGGTCTTGGCAGTCCTGCGGTAATGGTTGGACTTGATGATCTTAAAGGTCTTTTCTAACCTAGCTGATTCTATGATTCTATGACTGTAGCTTTGCATAACTACATTTATAAATGGCTTAGTCTTCTCATGTTTCTTCATTTTCAATGCATAAGACAAAACTGAGGACCGGTCCTGTGCAGGAGACGTATTTAGGTGGCGGGGCTTATGGTGGGGATGAGGCCAGCATTTCTGTGCTGCAGCCAGAAAACATGCTGGCAAGCAAGTTCCTTGGAGCCCAACACCTTGTTGAGAACTGGTGGACATGGAGCCCAGCAGACTGTCCCACTCAACAGACCAGTGCACAGAGAGCTGCCAACCACCTGCAGCTGGTATATCATATCAGGTCATGGAGTAGGAGAAAGATTCTGGCACTGTTCTAGGAAAGTATGTAAAACATACCCCTAACTGTGGGGGTGCGTTGATGCAGGAGCCAAATCTATGAGTCTCACACTCAGTGCACAAAAACTTAACAGCTCAGATGGATGGGTAAAATCTGTATCAGTGTAGAAACTGCATGGGATGAAAGCTCTGCAGTTTGCAGAGGAATCTGGTTCTGCTCTGTACCATCTGTGCACCAATTGTGTGGATTGTTGAGCTTTGTTTGGGTTTTTTTTTTCATTTGGGAAAGATATAAAAGTCTGTAAAAAGAATTAACTTCGGGTCAGTTTAACTCCTGAGCTATTCTCTTTTGCCCTTGCCACTGCTGATTATAGGTTCAAATTTCTTACAAGAGTTAAAAAGAAGATTCATACCCAATTAAGATTTTCTGTAATTTGTTTAATTTCAAAGACAACAATTTAATTTAAAATTTGTTCAGATTACTGAGGAAAGTGGCGAAAGCCTGGAAATACAAAAAAGGTAAAATTCAAGGTCTGATTTTCAATGTTAGATCCTTGCAGCTGACAGCATATTGCATGTACATGTAATACACACACAGTCTGTCTGAAACTGAAACCTGGCAGATCCAGACCTTGAAGTGGATGGTCCCATTAGGTTTGTGCTAATACCACTAATACTGTGAGTTTATTTGCATATATTCCTACAATATACATAATTAGACTGAATAGTTCTTAGCCACAAGTAAATGCAACATGATAGAATATGTTTATACATACATTGAACATTTATATAAATATGCACAATCTATGTGCATCTAATAAACGCATTTTAGTCTGTGAACATCTAATAGACACATTTCAGATGAAGATTTAAAATCTTGATGTCAATAGGCCCTCCAAATATGCTGTGGCACTCACAGTGCCACAGAGTGAAGTGTGCGAATATTAAAACCAAATGGAAGCCTCACTTAATCAGGGCTCTGCAGACTGCAGAAACCCAGAGGGAAATCCGAGAGAATCCTTGATGAAAATTAAGATTATAATGACATCAAGGTGAAAAAACGCGTCGTTCCTATCTGCTTCTCCAGAAGATTCTCTTGACTTACAGGAAACACAGCACCTTATGCTCTCAACCAACAGAAAGCAGCAGTGGAAGAGATAGACTGAGACTTGCATAAACATTGGTAAATGTCTTACAGGCATGTTTTTTAAAATCTTCATGTTCTTTTTTGGTTTCTGGGGTTTTGGCAGGAACTTCAGTCTCTAGTCCCGTTTCTGTGTACACACTTTAATGATGGGCTTGATTAAGAGAAAGTAATTCCCTGGAAGTTTAGCTATCTTACTTATTGACATGAACATTGGTACAATGCCAAAATCAAATGGTTATGTCCCAAACAAATGGAAAATCACAGATACAAAACCATGATGAATTCTTCATTTTTCAGGCTTCATGTATTTCTACAGTTTTCCACTGTGTATAAGCTTTATAATTTAACCAACACCCAACCTGGCATTGCAAGAGATCACCTTCCACTAAACAACAATCAGCAGCAATAATGTCAGCCTATATCTGTCCATGAGGGAATTACGAGGTCCAGTTGTATTATCTGTCCCTGTAATTCTGCCTGCCAAGTAAGCCAGTTTCCCTCAAATGAGGCTTCAAAGGAAGAACATAAGTGCTGGCTCTCAGATAAGCTAAGACGAGATTGCTAAGGAAGATTCTAGACAATGAACTGTGTTATAGGGTAGTTCAGGAGTCAATCTCAAAGGAAAACAAGGCAATGAGTTTATAAAAATTAACTTGCTGTCCTCCAACCTTCCCCTACACAGGATTCTGAATTTCCAGTGAGGTCAATAGGATTTGTAGGCACATCATATGTCTCAGGACAGGACTTTATATTCAAAGGTCACCTTATCTCGATGAAGTGCAACCATTTCTAGGATGACACCTGGAATTGTTTAATAGCAATAGGGCACACAATGAAGCTAGCCAGCAAAGCAGAATGTGGGCAACACAGTGTGCTCAGCACTTATGAAAAGTACTTACGAATCATTACTGATCACAAATTCTGAATCTTTATAAGACTACTTAAAGACACAAAAAATATTTTCAGGAATAGAACCAGGGCTCTGCTTTTCATAACAGAAAGCCAATATGAAGAAAACATCCTTGCTATCCCTGTACTAAACTAGTGGCTCTGAACTTAAGACTAATTGACCGTTTTCTTCTTCCTTTCCCTGGAATGCTCAAGGAGAAGAACTCTTTCCTATGGCTCTGCATTCTCAAGAAAAATCCTGAAGCCTTGTCTCTTGCAGGGGAACGTAGAGATGCTCCACAGCCTGCAGCTCTACCATATATTCTACTCAAATAAGAAATTTTTCTAGATCAACAACTTAAGAAGCCAATGGAGCATCTGTGTGCCAACATTAAAGTCTCTTTTCATCTGTGAGAATTCCACACTTCGTAAAAGCCTTGCCTTCTCATAGGAAGATGGCCAAAATCTCACAGAGAAATGAGTTTGTGGGCAGAAATCTACAAGTTCTGATCACTAATTACATTATTTCTGCTTTTGAATATATCTTGGTGTAAATGCATACACTACTTTCTGGTTTGATTTCTGGTTTATTATTTTCTTCATTTTGACTTCCATTTGATTTTCAGTTTATTATAAAATTGTATTCTATTTTTCTGTGGTTGTTCTCATTCTGTTATTTAGTGACTTTCCCCTGCACTTATTCCTTGTTCCTCTGAATTTCCTTAAGGCAACAAGCCATTCTTGGGGCGCTGGATGGGGATGGGAATGGAGGAAGTTGGCAGCAAAATTTCTGATGCATGTGCAATAAAAGTCCTCTCACCACCAATTCAGGTTTGTAAAAGGTAACACTAGGTGGCATTTCTACATATGGTGGTATTTTTTATTCACAGAGGTAATTGTAAAGTCTTCATTTGTCTCAATTATATATATTATATGCATAGATAATTCTCACAGAACACGATAACGTAACAAGTACTTAGGTATATTATACATATGAGTATGAGCACATACATAACATTTTCTAATATTCCAAGTAGCACAATGAATTCTTACACAAACTGGTACTTGTGAACACTATTGTTATGTGACCAGAACAAAATGTAGTTGTCAACTAATTAAAAATATTCATTTATGTGGAACATATTCATGTTTTATTGGGATATTTTTACTTAATTTTAAAAATATTTTTATACTATGATATATAATATCATGTAATAAAATTTTCATCAAATCTATCTATATGAAATCTGATCACATGTTTGCTATGCTAGAAACCCAACAGTGTGATAATCTTAAAGAACCAAATATTGAAACAAACTAGATACAGAAACTCATTACAGTTCAGTTTCACTGTTATGACAAACTGCAAAACCCCAAATCCAAATACTGAATCCAAGAAATATAAATTAAGTTGTAGCCAGAGTAAATGTGATGCAAAACCCACTGATATCTTTTAGAAAACAAATGATTCTCACAACTTACACAGAAGGTCATCAAGCTGAGAATCCAGTACAGCAGAGAAAACAGCTGAAGAACAACACGAACTGTGTAAAGGTTACTGATGGTGCAATGAATCTCTGAATATTGTGTTCAACTCATCTTCAAAAGGTGTCAAAGACAGGTAATGAAAATGTGGCTACAGGCATAATATGACCCTACTACAAGAAGAGACCAAAATGAGTAAGTAATAATACGACATGGGCATCAGATATCGAAATTCTGGCACTAAGTGCCATGTCCGCAGTGGTGTTAGACAGGAATTCTCGGCAAAGTAACACATAAATGAAGCCTCATGTTTCTGATCACTACTGTAAATGTAACAAAGAAAGAAAATGGAGGGGCTCAGTCATAACCTTCAACAGCCTGTCAAAGTAAACAAGAAGGTGTTTGGTTTTCAGCCAACAAAGATGAAGTGAAAAATGAAAGTGGGAAAGCTATGGGTAGAGCTTTTTTCTGGTAGAGAATGACAGACAGATGTGCATGATACTCCATTTATTGCTTTGGAACAATACAAATGATTGGAGAAAATGGGAGGTTTGGGTTTTTTGTGGTATTTTTAATAAGAAAATAGGAAAATATTAGTCCTTCAGACGTGCTGAAGATGATTAAACATGGTACAGAGAACTTTGGAAAAATGGAAATTGAATTGGAAAAGTGCAGTTTTCGCTATCAGTGCTGTTTCCTGTGGAAGCTGAACTCTGCTATGGGATTAACCTTCCAAATACATTACCAGACTAACTGGGATAGACTCTTTGAGAAGAGGCTGTCAGAGACCACTGATGGATGAGAAAGAGTCAGCAAGACAGAGATATTGAATATTTCTGGAATTAACTCCTTGTCACAGCAGGATATAAACCAGCAAAGTAATAACTTTTTCAAAGCACCTTTTAAACATTTCACATTCAGCTGTGGGACCCCCAACATAAGAAGGACGTGGACCTCTGCTCCAAGAGGTGGTCCAGAGGAGGGCCACCAAGATGCTCAGAGGGCTGGAGCAACTCTTTTATGAAGACAGGCTGAAAGAGTTGGGCTTGTTCAGCCTGAAGAACAGAAGGGTCCAGGAAGACCTTCTAGCAGCCTGCACTATCTTAAGGAGCCTACAAGAAATCTGGAGAGGGGCTTTTTATAAGAGCAAGTAGTGATAAGACAAGGGGGAATGGTTTTAAACTGGAAGAGGGTAGATTTAGATTAGATATTAGAAAGAAATTCTTTACTGTGAGGGTGGTGAGGCACTGGAAGAGGTTGCCCAGGTAAGCTGTGGATTCCCCATCCCTAAAAGTGCTCAAGGACAGGCAACCTGGTCTAGTGGAAGGTGTCGTGCCCATGGCAGTGGAGTTGGAACTAGATGATCTTAAAGGTCCCTTCCAACTGAAACCATTATATGATTCTATGATGATTTGCCACAGATGTTTGACACTTCTGTCAAGTTGCACTTTCCACTATGGCCACTACACAGCTTCCTCAAATGGGCTTCTGCATATGCATAAATAATCAGTACTTCCTCCAACTCTGGAAGTAGATATGGCAGTCACATCACTGCATGCAAATTATACTTGTACTGAAATAAGAAGTTAAGACCACCAGCAGTAGTTTGATGCTGGAAAGTCAGCTTTTCCATCATTTAAGGGCCATTCAGAGACAGAAGTGAACAGTCCCTAACCCAACAAGACTGTAAAACATTGTATAGCAGGAGAGACACACTTTCAGATCCAGTCTGTTGCTATCTGTCCGTTTGTCCATCTCTTTCTCTATTTCCTGCCTGTTTTTCCCCCCCTAAGTATGTATTTAATGATTTCTTTGATATCCTTACTGTCAGAAAGGTGGGAAGATGAGCGGTGGTTGTTAAAAGTGTTAAAGCTACCAGCAATCTTTTTCCATTGTTTTAGAAAAAACACAATCCATAGGCAAAAGTCTTGTTAAATTCTTGATACACTGTTTGACACCATGACAGATCACTGACTGCAAATACTCCCAGAGTTTTTGTCCACAAGGCAAGGATGAAACACATTACTTCATGTCAAAATTGAAAGATAGAAAACTGAAAGATGCAGAGTGAATGGAGAACTATTGCAAGACTGTCTTACATTCTCCATAGTGCTTGTTATCATATCAGTTAAAACATCGAGATATTTTCTGTATCTGTTCACTGAGTTGATATATCCTTATGTCCTCTGAGATGTGCTAAGAAAGCATGAGCCACTAAATAATAAGAAAAGCCAAGCTGAAGGAGTTATGGAAAGAAAACACTTAAATAAACAACATTCACCACTAGAGAATCTAGAGAAAGAACCAGAAACAGTGACCCTCAGAAATCCTACAACTATTTATCAAGAAGCATTTAAAAATAATTTTAAAAATATTCTATAGTGACATGTACTTATGTTCCACATACTGATCACAGTGACAAACAAGTGTAATACAAGAAACAAAGTCAATTTTAAGATTAAAAAAAAAATAAATCAGTTTGCTATTCAAGCCATGGATCTGGTAACAGATGGAAATTGAACCTCTTATACTGTTCTTACCGTAATGACTACTCTGAGAACTTACTAACTCCAATTATAGCCACAATTAGCACTTTTTGAGGACATACATGCATAAAGCACTGAGATAGATCTAACACACACAAAAAAAAAACCAACACTGTTTTCTGTTACTTGACTTATCGAACTCTGCAACTGGAGAAGGATTCGTCTTTTTCACCACTTCCCCAGATTTCCCAGTGTCCTGGCTTCCAGAGAATGGATTTGTCTTTGTGATTTTTAGTGACACCTGCAGTTCTGTAGGAAAAGTGCAGTGAGTTTTTTTCCCGTGGTGCAGCCCCAGCACGGTATCCTCTATCTCATTTATTCACCACTAATAAGGCACTGGGCACAACAAAAAGGCACAAAACAAGATTTTCCAGTGGTTGTTGGATCAGCCCACTAGGGCCATTGGCAGTTAGCGTATCTGGGACATAGACCAACTCAGAGCATTCTTGCTATCAGAGAACTTAAATAGACCTTCTTCCCTTTTCCTTTAGGAGCTCCATGGTGTACCCTAGTTGCAGATCAAAGTCTACCTCTTCATTGACACAGCTGACATCTCCTAAGCTACAGGGGTTTTTTTCCATTCTGTAATACTAGAGACAGAATTGTAGCACTATTTAGCTACTCACCTACCCACATAGCGTGCAAATCCTAATGTCACTTCCTATAGCTCCTTCTCATATAATTTTATGCTATGTCATTAATAGACACATATTTTAGTGACTGTTAAACATTATCTGGAGACGAGTTCTTGATCCATGAAGTAGAGACTGAATGCCTCTTAAAAAAAAAAGAAGGAACTTCTGACATCAACAGGTTGTAATGGTGTTGCTGCCTACCATACACAAATACTGTTTATTTAAAGAGCTTCTGAGAAACTATAAGAAGGATCATTGCTATTTATCCCAAAGCATGGATATTAGCCTGCAGCTGGAATGGAAACAAACTAACATTTCCAATGAAAAAAAACTTGTAGCCAAATTTTAATTGAAGCTAGATAAAAAATAGAACTCCTCCCCACTTCCCCCCAGGGAAAAACACTCTGAAAACAAAACTGAGCAATGACTTTTGGATTATTTTTATACCAAAAGTCTACACAATAGAAATGGTACACAGAAAAGTGTTTAGAAAGCTTTGAGTGAATAAAGAAATGCCAAAATTTTTTTCCCAGAAAATACTGAGGTGAATACTGATGTATTTTTCCAATGTGAAGATACTTACTTATTAGCAATCTCATATTCCCAGCTCTATCTGCTCATGATCACAGATTAATTCTAAAAATTAATCATCATGATTTTCATTCTACACTTTTAAACTGAGTATCAATATGTTCTGAAGGCTTTATTGCCTCTTAGAATTTCACATTCCAAATTAATCATTAAACAATCATCTTTCATTAAATACACCATTTCCCTTTTGGAACAATGTTTATCCTTAATAGACAATGGTCCAATAAATATTCTGGAATAGCTGAACTGCTTATCACTACACCTCATAGACTTGTCTAATAATGAAGAGATACTCAATTCTGCAATTCAGTAAAAGAAAAATATAGGGCACTCAAACATGCAATTGTTGTCTTTTTTGTTTACTAGACACACATACTAAAATTTATTTGGCAACCAGTCTGGAATTGTTAATTCTTCTGAGGATTATACTTCTAGGAAAGCTTTGTACAGAAGCTTCTTCTGTAATTCATACTGACACCTTACTAAATCCTAGCTAAATACTCTGGATCAAGACCATAGTTGCAGCATTCCGTAGACATAGATTGTTTGGGAAAAATACCCTTAAATGTTTAGACGTCCACAAAATATCAAAACCAGTTAAAGTTTGCAGACCATCTAATATTAGTAATTAGCAAAACATTGTTCCCTTTGCAACAGAAGACCTCTGGTAAAGAGAAGTGGTCAAAGAATTCTTCAGACAGGGGAGTGGAGTTCAACTCTGGAAATTAAAATGAAGAAATAATTAGATAGCAAATTCTCAATGAGTATTGGATGTCCTAAAGGGGCCAGTGCTCTGCAGCTATGAAAATCACCACTGTTGAACAGGTAATGCATTAGAATGGGAACTTATGTCTGCCACATCAAGAACAGTATGAAGTGACATGATGTGTGAGAGACCATCTGGCCTCCATTAAAAAGGGAAAAGAAAGTATTAGGACACAAGAACACAGAAAAGAAACCTGTCAAGCAGTTTTAATCTGTGTCTAGAAAACAAAGTCAAATAGTTCAGCAGCCAGCACTGCAATGATGTTGACAAAAAATCAAGCCCACTTAGACTGATGAGAAAGGATGTTGATCCACGTAAGCCAGTTCAAGAAGCAGACACCTTTGGAGTGAAACATACACATACCACTGGGTACTAACACTGATAGCTTAGACTACCTGGCATGAGCTCTTCAATGATCAGACAAAAATATATTTTCTCACTACTCCTTCCAGCAGAATGTTTTAGATCCCTGAGGGATCCTGCCAGGGATTGCTGAAGAGATTTTAACCACCAAGTAGTAGATTTCAGGAAGTAGAACCATGCAGGAAGAACGAAGTGTATAGTAATGATGGTAGCCAATGTAGCCTTAACAATCTAAAAGATGCAAAGCCACCAGGTTAGAAACATTCAGGAAGCAATAGCAAATGAGCCAATGTGGATACAGTCCTACTGTGCTCTGTGGATGTTGCCAAAGCTTATACAGCCGCTTAACAGATTAATGCTGTAGGAGACAAAGCACTGTGGGAATATCCAGCATTTTCCTCATTGACTTTACCAAGTGAATCACTAGGGTGTGTGGCATCCCTGGTACTACGAACGTTTCACCCATATGACTAGCCTATGTACTTACCCAAATGGCACAAGATATTTTGGCTCTGGTGGTAAAATCAGGAGAAGATGAAAAGACAAACCCTTCTTAAATCATTTGAGAATAAAACTTCAGAGTCTCTCTGCATTTTTCACAGTGTTTTCGTCTTGAACAACCAGCAAAGAGAAACCCCCTATGAAACATGGCCCTAATCGAGAAAACCAAGGTATCCCAGATGCAAGCTTGGTCACGAGACATGACCACCGCAGCTAAAATGAGGCTTTGGCTAAATCCTCAATACAGGAAAAGTAAAAGACAATATATTAATTGCAAAAGATCTGCAAAGCATTTCCTTTCAACAAGAGGAATTCCTTATATGCCATATGCTGAGTAGCAAGGAAAAGAATAACAGCACACCCCTACTAATACTACAAAGACAAAATCTTGGATCTTGAATGCCTGGGCCATAGCAGACCCCTTGTAATGGTTTTGTAGCTCACATGGAACCATTTCAAGAACTTGAGGTTCAGGGACAGATATTGGTTAAGACCAGAGGGCATATCTAGGACTTAGCTTTTTTCTCCAGCAACAATATCCTTTGAGGTAAAGAGTACAGCCTCTAAAAAGGCTGATCAGGCGGTAAATTGAAACAGCAGTGTTAAATATGAAAGGCATTTTTGGAAGGCCTGTTTCTCCAAATAAATAAAGATTTAGCACAGGTGCCAGACTTGGAGGAGAGAAGAGATAATTGGGGACTGTTCCTCATCAAAGATATTATTGGATAATAGGGAAATACCAGGAGAAAAGCCTAAATTGCTGCAGCTGATTCCTCTTCCCACAAGGTAAACTGCACATCTGTTCTTTCTGTAAGCCACAACCAACATACCATGCCTAAAATATTAAATTGTTCAAAGGAATAATGACACACATTTATTTCTGGTTGTACATGACATTGCAATGTCAATGCACATTAGGAATTCAGCACTTGAATAGTGCTAAAAATGTAAATAGTGCTAGAGTTCTTATTTCTATACTCAATCCCACAAAAGCCCACCCCAAATAACTTTTTTGTCTTTCAATATGTCCAGGTGCACATTGGTGTCCAAGATCCTGCTTCTTATAAACAATGTCAAAGAAGAAACTCATTAATTTCAATAATGCAGAATCTACATGTAACACTAGACAAGAGACTGTCATATTTTCAGGAAGATCTTTTTCAGGAAGTCAAAATCATCTGCTTAGGGACAGTATTTTTGCAAAAGTCCTGCATGAACACAATAAGGCATTAAGCAGAAAGATTTTAAATCAGAACACTTACCATTCTTCCTGCTTTTATCCCTATTCATATCGTATCTCCTCAAAAAATAGTGAATTAAACAGTTGCAGCTGGTACAGAATGCATTTGGAATAACCATGAATATCTCCGCCATTACCAGCATGCTTTTCTGTCTTTAACAGTGAAAGGATGGCTCAAATTCCATTCGTCTGTTCCCCAAATAAGCACTTTCTACCTTGTGTGAAAAAAATTAGTGATGTGTCAAAGTAGGAAATTAAATCATTTGGGATTTTACAATGAATTGGAAAAAACATAAACTACATTTGATCTGATCAAAAAAGTAGAATGATCAAATAACTGAGTGTCTACATGGACTTAAAAGATTGATGAATATTAATTGGTTTAATTACTTCAATTAAGACAAACAGCATATGGACAGACTAGGAGGAAGTATTACTGGTGCTAAAAATTATTCAGGCCAGTCAAATCTAAAATTTACTGCTAGTATTTGCAGAAGAATTATACTGTACTGAGCAACAGGAAGCAAAATTCATTAACTACAAAGACAGTATCTCTGACTGGAATTTCCTGAACTACAAACTGCTGGAGCTGGGGAGAATATTCTGACAAAGTAACATGATTGGTCTGTTCTAATGTTTTTTTCCCAACAGCATTGTATTTTAGCCAGTGCTGGAGACAGGAAACTGGCCCAGAGTAACCTTTGGTCTAACCTAATATAATCATTCTAATGTTCTTAAAATGGATAATGGGTACATAAAATCAATAAGGCAGCATAATACATAAGGTGAAAACTTATAAAAAGATGATCTCTTGACTATTATTGTATTGAAATCTGGTCTGGAAGTCATTATGGATGATTCTTTAAAAATAGCAGTTCAGTATGCAGCAGGATTCAAAAAGGCTAACAACATAAACTACTAGGAAAGTGACAAAAATAATTCTGAGACAATATAAAGCTACTAAGTATGTAGTTCTAACATCCCCTCTCAGGGGAAAAAAAGAAAACAACAACAACAACAACAACAACAAAACACAAAAAAGCACTTGTAAAACTGTAATTAAACACTTATAAAACTGTAATTTTAGTTTCTAAAAAACTATATCTTCTATGAAAACATAGACTATCAAAGATAACAGAAGTATGTAACAGCTTTACCAAAGAGGAACAAAACACCAAGATGCTTCACTTCAAAAAAAGCCCAGAAGATTGAAAGCAAAAGTTGACTAATGTCAATATTGAGATGACTAATGTCATGAATGCAATTAGGACAATTAACAGGGAAAAATAATCTGTTACTTGTTACGCTGCAAATAATAAGGCTCACAAAACAAAATTCTCATATTGCAGGTCAGAGGTCTCATTCCACATGGCTGATCTTATATTCTAAATGATGTGAAGTA
This sequence comes from Nestor notabilis, assembly GCF_000696875.1. Lineage (NCBI taxonomy): Eukaryota > Metazoa > Chordata > Aves > Psittaciformes > Psittacidae > Nestor > Nestor notabilis. The sequence continues at coordinate 9,962 of NW_009934066.1, read as the reverse complement.
AATGAGGTCAAGAGCTTATATGTAAATATTCGTATGGAAATAATATAAATATAGTGAATGTTCACAATTGTGACAATTATTTATATCAATTTTATAGAAAGAACTACTAAAAGTTAAAGCATATTAGCAATTAGAGTTCAGGAAAAGACCAACCACAGTAGGTTCCTGTAAAATTCTTACAGCTTCTTTTGAAAGCACAAATATATTGGCAATTTTCAGAGATGAGATACAGGACCAGATGGAATTCTCATACTCAGAAGAAGATAAAGTGCAAGTCTTTGAAGTTCTAGTTTTTCACAATTTCTGAATAATTTTCGTTTCACAGAGCCAGATATTATTCCAGACAATACATTTATAAGGTCTTGTTTATTGCCATGTATTGTCAATGATTTTTGAACCTGTTTTCCAGGACTATTTCTTTAAAAATGTATTACTTGTCATGTTCCACTGCCCAAACATACCCATGTTTTGTTATGTTTTGGGCTTTTTTAATTCCAAAGAGACTTAGGCACACTGAGTAAACAGATTTAATAAGCTGAACTCAACCGTGACTTCTCCAGTTACATTTTTTGGCAGAAAATGCCTTTCTGAGTTTCTATTTCAGTAAGATTCACTTAATACAACCAAAGCTGAGTAGGCTTTGATCCACAATTACAAAGTTAAAATATATGGAGAAAGAATAATGCTGAGAAAATGCTCTCTTGGCAAATATAAGCAGGAGCAAATTAATCCCACCAATTTCCCACCTTTAATGAGTTCAAATCTTGCCATCATTAATAATACTGAAATAGTTACTAACATTTATATAAATATAATTAGAGAAGGTCTTTGGACCTCCTGGTAAGATCGGAAGCTATTGGAACTTTTGTCACATGAGCAAGATCAAACCCAAAGCAGCTATACTCTTTTTTTTTTTTTTTTCTTTTGCATTAACTTCATAGCCCAAGCATCTGACTATGGTCTTGACTTAAAGTACTTGGCTATAACCCAAAGACAGGTTCAAATAAGGTTCTTTGATTCCACACACATGCACATACACACATTCTTTCAATCCTCCCTCTTTGCATGCAGGAGTCAAGAGGAGCTAAAGGCAGTCTGTGCCTGAAAATATGTTCAGCACTTTGCAGGATGCGGCCCTTTATCCTTATTTGCCCCCTTGTACTTGCTCAGTTCTCTTTTTGCCAGTTCTACTAATAATGTTTCTCTGCAACAAAAATACTGTCAAAAGCCCACTGATGCTTACTGTCATCTTCTCTTGAAGTCTTATACAGTTCACATCCCCAAGTTACTAAATGTAGTTTTTACATTCCTGAAAATAGGACAACAAAATTTTCACTAAAATTTGCAAGACTGGAAAATTCTTCAGTAAATACAGTCATAATTTTTCCCTGAGATATTATTCCATTGTAGTCTGTAAGGAGAGAGCTATTTATTTTGAAACTTAACAAAAGGACTGAATTCTCATGGCTTGTGATTCTAAAATATGAGGTAGAGTTTACTTTTGTCATTCAGCTCCCCTGATTTTGTTCAGACTGGAAAGCTGACAAAACTGACAACTTTCTGGCTGTATCTTTAGGTTCCCCTTCAACACAAATGAAAGCATTAGATCAATGGGGAAAGAGGGCTGATACACATTTTGTTCTGAGAGTCACTTAGGATGAATGTATATCCAGGAGCCCACAGACACCATAGCAGACAGTAGTTGACATATAGCAGTTCTATAAACTTAATGGTGATAAGGACTTAGAAAATTAATGTTTCTGGACTTTATTTCTAGATCATTAAATGAATTACACAAAATTTATGGCAAATCAGCCATTAGTACCTGAAAGCTGGATCATAAATGCATGTTTAGATTCCAAAATAAAAGCGACTTAAATTTTTTTGAAGGTAGTCAGCGATTTGGTTGTTCGTGAGCCTATAAAGGTGTTAAGAAACCAAATTTGTGCACCTAAGTTTGAAAATATTAATTCAAATGTCAGGGACTTTATTAGCAGAGATCATACTTCATTTTGTTAGCCAGGGAATGAAAATCTCATCTATGCAAAGCAGATAAGCGGGCACTCCTTTACTGCAGCACTGTGTGGTAGGTGGAATTTCCATGAATCAAGCACACCCCATGCCAATTTCATTGTTACATTTATACACAAAAATTACAAGGTAGTACGCTCCAAATTACAATGATTGGTTAGTGAGTTGCATACAATTATAATACCTGCAGTGTCATTCTCTTCTATTACTACACTTGCGCAGAGGAAGAGTCTTCACCTGGGCAAGGGACTTCTTGATCTGTGGGTGTGTTTTTTAGTATTATAATGAGACTATAATGAGGATAGTTCATCTAAAGGACACCCTAATCTTGTTTTGTTGCCAAGTTGGCTAGCTAGATACCTATCTTGCCAGGTTGTCAAATAACTCATCCTATATACAATAGACCCTAGGTGCTTTGGTTATGATCTAGAGAGTAAGGACTAAGATTAACATGTTCCAGAGAATATGGACTTCAAGCAACACAGAGTAGGATTTCAAGCAGCACAGCAATCCATACATCACTGGTTAATAAATGCTAACATAATGCTAACATAAAGGCTAACTTCTTAAATCACGATGTTCCTATAGCTGTTTCACAAACACAAAATACAGAGAAATTTAATAAAACTTAAGATAACCTGCAACATTTAACTATGTAAACACTTAGCTTATTAATTCCTTAAAATTTCTGTTATTAAAGTAGTAATCAATAAATCAATAAAAAGCTTTAGAGAAGTCAGGGTGGAAGATTATCCATTTGGAATCTAAACTGTAGAAACAGTAGTGCAGAAGGATTTTACATTATTGGCTTGTTAACTAGAAAATTCCTAATTTCAAGGACCCAAAGTCTTCCTCCATTTCAAAGACATTGGTCTTTTAAAGCTTTTGGGATTTTTGCTATCTACATGAATATAATCACTTTGTGTTTTGTTTCCAAGAAAATTAAATAGGAATTGAGTTTTCACGTCTTTCCACAAGTCCATTAGTAGCTATGGGAAGAAAGCAGTTATCAAAACAGACAAGTGCACACCTACTGTATTATTTGCCACTAAGTTAACACGACCCTACTTCTTTAACAGATCTGTGCAGTGTTTGACTATCACATCTCCTTTCCAGGCCTCTGTTTAGTCATCTGTAAAAGATACATAATATTCTTGTCAGCATAATTAGATGTTTACTTTGTTCATATTTGGTAAGTGCTTACACATTCTTAGATTATTGGCACTAAATAAATAAAAATTACTGCATATAACTTGCAGACTTCTTATATAATAAGCCTCATGAGATAGCTTATCAGCAAATAGAGTCTCAGTGAGGAAATGAGAACATTATTTGCATATTAATGTATAAATTGAACAGTTTAACAACTCCATTCTTAGAATCACCTATTTTTTGGAAAATCAGGCACTAGAAATTGCTTAGCAGCAGCTTCTACTACTGATACTTGAGTCATACATTCTACTGTACATCTGCTGTTGGTAGTCATACGTTCCTGTACTGAACATATTGGGTCAAGATGGCCTTCATTAACAATAGGAATTAATGAGTAAAACCAGGACTTGCTTCTGTTTAAAAGATCAAAGGAAAACATCCAGGATTGATTGTGTCCAGGATAAGTTATTTGACAGCTTGGCAAAGTGACCATTCGATTAACCAGCTCCGCAAAGAAACTAACCTTTAAGGTATCCTGCCTTCATTATCATATTAAAAATCAGACCCACAGGTCAAAAAGACCATGGCCCAGGCGAAGACTCCTCCCCTGAGCATGCATAGTGATTAGAAGGAATGACACAGCAAATGTTGCAATTATATATAGATTACAACTAATCATTATAACTGAGAGTGTATTACCTTGTTACATTTATGTATAAATGTAACAAAGAAAACAGCATTGGGTGTGCTTCATTTGTGGAAAAGCCCAACAAGCACCTGTGAGGCAGATCTTAAGTTTTACTGAATCTATGTTTTGTGTTTGATTGTGAAACAGTTAGCTATAGGAATACCTTGATTCAAGAAGTTAGCCTTTATGTTAGCACGGGTTGCTGTGTTACTTGAAATCTGACACTGAGTTGCTTGAAGTCCCTGTTCTTTGTAACGTGTTAGCCTTAGTCCTTACTCTCTAGACCATAACCCAGGGTCTATTGCATACAGGATGAGTTATTTGACAACCTGGCAAGGTAGAAATTTAGCCGGCCAACTTGGCAACAAAACTTACTTTTAAGGTGTCCTGAAGTAAACTGCCTTCATTATAATACTAAAAAACACACCCACAGATCAAGACCCTTGCCCAGGTGAAGACCCTTCCCCTGCGCAAATGTGGTAACAAAAGAGAATGACACTGCAGATATCATAATTGTATGCAGATCACTAATCAATCATTATAACTGGGAGTGTACTACCTTGTAATTTTTGTGTATAAATGTATGAAATCAGCTTGGATTGTGCTTGATTTGTGGAAAATCCACCTACCATCCAGTGATGCAATAAAGAAGTGCCTTCTTCTTAATGCTACATGGGTATTAAGGAGTTTTATTCTTCCAACTTTCTGTGCACCCAGGTCTGAATAAATATAATATCTCTCCTGGGTGTGTGGAATTTGTTTACTGCACGCCACACACAAATTCACTTTTTGGACAACACCACTATATCCTGTACCTACTGTTTCATTAGTATTAATGCATTAATAAATCAGGATGTATTTTCATATTAGTAAGATATAGTAGATTACTCCTTTATTATTGTCAGAAAAAGTTACAGTGTATGGGCCAAATTACACACTACAGAAATGAGATGATATTACAGTATTCCAGTACGTTGTATTAAATACACTCTAGCTAGGAACTAAAATTAAAAGAGGAGTTGCAATATCCTTTATAAACATTACTTTCCCAAAGTCTATCTTTACAACAACATTTTCTCTTTTTGAGTACATTTTAAGAGCTAGAATTCTACAATCTCTTTTAAAAGACAGATATTAATCATGCTTATTACAGATTTGGAACAAATGTAGACTTTGAGGAAAACAGTAAACCTGAATGGTCTAAAGGTTCTTTTTAATCAATAAGTTAATGCCCTTATCCTACGTAGGAACTGCATTTTAACATACTTGACAGCTGATTCTTCTAATAAATCAGTGATAGGAATCTTAAAAATGCTGAACATTGTCTTCCCAAATTTGATATTGTTGCACTATTGCTGACCTCAAAACATGCAACTGATCCGCCTTATTACAAATGTACTTTTTCATCTACACCATGTAAAAAAATTACTCTTAAGTCACATATCTGTCACTAGTTTTATAGCATCTAAATGTAATCAGTTTCCAAACAAATGGCTATTTTCACTCAAACATTAAAAAAAATTAGCCCAAAGCAATCACAAGAAAATAAAAGTAAAAATACTTGAATTTTGAACAAACCGTACTGTTACATAAGTCATAGGCACACATATCCGGAATACACAAGGTTATTAGGTTGTTAGATTTTAAAAGCAGATATTCTTTAATCTATAGTTTCTCTTATTCTTAATACCAGTCAGTTTTCAGAATTCTTGTTGTAACATGAAATAAATTTTTATGTTTCACTGAAATCAGTAAAGAATTCAAGCAGAAGAAGTAACAGAGGAAAAAAACCTCAACCCTATGCATTTACATAGTTTTCAAATTATATTTAAACTGATTAAAACAAACTAACAAAAATTTTAAGTAGTCAAAGATATAAGGGAAGATTAAGAGAAATTAAAATACCAACATTCACAGAAAAAAACCCACCAGATGTTGTAACTTACAGTCTAAAAAGCATTGGATGCTTCATTTGATGATTAGTTGTACATACTCAAAATTCACAAAGATAAAATAAGGAATGAAAGACCAAAGAAAGCACAATAACGACCAGATCTTGGGCTCCTTATTCAGGTGTTCTTCTGCTGCTGGTAAAACTGAATGGAACAGACATTTTATTAAATACCTTATTTAGTAAGTCACCTACTCTAAGACACTTTTGGGATCACATTTTGTGGTCCAGTCTGTTCTCACTACATTTCTCGAACATCAGAAAAAGACTGGATATCTCTCTCTAGATAGAATTCCCTGAACACAAAAATTACTCCCAGCTGACTCGAATCCAGTATAACCGATTTCTACAGTCTAAGTTAATAACTAGATGATTCTTAAGGTCCCTTCCAACCCAAATCATTCTATGGTTCTATGAACTGAGAAGCAAGCACAGAAGATGAGCAAAATGATTCCAGCTGATGGACTGCCTCATGTGGATCATAACTAGGGTAAGGAGTTTGTGTGGTCCGCTTTTGCAATGCTGCAAGGGCTGATGTGAAAGTGAATTCAGAATCTGAAAGTTCTAATCATCTACCTGCTGGTCTTTTGCCATGAAAACCAGTTAGTTATCATTATCATTATCATGATTTCAATGGTTTTATCATCTGATTCTTACACAGGCAGTGCTTATAAATAAATTTGGTTATTTACAATAGTAAAAAAATGCCTAAAATCCTCCCCCTGGTCCCTACCCAGGCATCTCCTTCTATAAAATATCACTGATTCTCAATTTCTTTTTTATTTTTTCTGTGCAACTCTTACATGCATTAGTAAATAAAAATAAATTACACTGTTTCTGTAAGTAACATGAGCACTGTTCTACAAATCTCAGTATTTGATTTGATAAATCTGTTAGCACTAATGAGAATTCTGCCTGTGCAAGGACAGCCACATTAGGGACTAGTCAGGAATATAGAAAAAGCAGAGTACTGTGACTAATACAGTTAATGCCTCTTTACACAAGATTAGAGAGTCACATTCTCAAATCCAGGGGGGAATTTGGCTTAGTAGTTCACCCTCTTTGATACTTTTAAAGAACAGAACGTAAGGTGCTAAAAATATTTATTTGGCAAGAAAACAGTCTGAGATGCTTCTGAGGGTAAAATAATTTCACAGTAGGAGGGTCCAGGCATTGGAAACAGTTTGGAAGGTAATGAAGAAACTGAAGATTAACAGACAGAATGACATTATGGAATCATGTTCTTCATTCCTCAAAAGAAATGTGATCATTAACAAACTCACTGCCTGACATGTTTCTCAAAGTATCTACTTAACTTTTTTCTTTTGAGTAGCAAATTACTTTAAAAAGTGATATTGTAAAGAATAGACATTTAATGATAGAATTGTTAGACTTTAGAACTCCGTGGGGTTTTTTTAAATCTTCTAAAAAATATTAGTAGCAATGAGATTGTTTGAGAACCTAATTAAACAAGCAAACAAATACACACTATATAAGATTATTACTTAAATATTTTTGAAAGTACAACATTTGACTAATGTTGCTAATTCCTCTTCACGCAAGTTTGTATTCTCAAAGTGTAAAGAAGAACGTAGAATTTAATGATTGTTTTTTTAAAGATATGTCAATGAAGAAAAGGTATTCTGTCCTGAAGAGAAGGACTGACATAATTACTCAGAAAATTTAAGAATTAATATTATTTTAGACTACTATATGCAGCACCATTTGATTTAGGCAAAATGCTTATTAAAGCACTTAATCCTGTCACACTCTCGACATGAGCAGGCAGTGTGCGCTTGCAGCCCAGAAAGCCAACCGTATCCTGGGCTGCATCAAAAGAAGCATGACCAGCAGGTCCAAGGAGGTGATCCTGCCCCTCTACTCTGCTCTTGTGAGACCTCACTTGGAGTACTGTGTACAGTTCTGGTGCCCTCAACATAAAAAGGACATGGAGCTGTTGGAGCAAGTCCAGAGGAGGCCATGAGGATGATAAGAGGGCTGGAGCACCTCCCGTATGAAGACAGGCTGAGAAAGTTGGGGCTGTTCAGCCTGGAGAAGAGAAGGCTGCGTGGAGACCTCATAGCAGCCTTCCAATATCTGAAGGGGGCCTACAAGGATGCTGGGGAGAGACTCTTCATTAGGGACACTAGTGGTAGGACAAGGAGTAATGGCTTTAAATTTAAACAGGGGAACTTTAGATTAGATCTAAGGAAGAAGTTCTTCACAGTGAGGGTGGTGAGGCACTGGAATAGGTTGCCCAAGGAAGTTGTGAATGCTCCAACCCTGGCAGTGTTCAAGGCCAGGTTGGACAGAGCCTTGGGCGACGTAGTTTAGTGTGTGGTGTCCCTGCCCATGGCAGGGGGGTTGGAACTAGATGATCTTAAGGTCCTTTCCAACCCTAACTATTCTGTCATTCTATGATTCTGTTACCAGTAATTTTTGTAGCACTGTTTCCCAGGAGAGAGCTGCTCCAATATAGAAAAAGGCACTCCTTGGAAAAGCCATTTGACTCCTCTGTCTCATAGTGCTTTTGTTACACAACATTTTGACCAAAACAGAAAACATATTTATAACTCTTTCTTAACTTAGAACTTTTTTTATGTCACATCTGTTTGATATGTTAACATCTTAAAACATAAAAACAGGACCCCCCATGCCACACCAATCTATTAATCCCTTTAGTACCATGTCCTTCCAGCTGTGTTGGCAACTTCTATTTCAGAGAAAGCCAGTAAAGAGATATGCACCCAGAAATTGTGTCAGTTAGAACTTGAAGAAACAACTCCCCCTTACCTCTAAAGGTTCTCAGTTTAAAATATAAGGCATGAAATTTAATAGCAAATGGCTCCCAGTGCAGATTATACATGATTTTCTTTTTCGTTCTTCCTCTCTTACACAATCCCTATTCAGCAAATGCAACTACTAATTCTTCATTTATGTGGCCATGTTCTGGCCTTCTGTTTTACTTGGTAACAAACCAGTAGTTTTATAACTTCATACTACAGGCAATATGCAATATAATTTTAAAAAATGAGAAGTAGGAACATAGCTGATTTTTTCGATATCACCAGTCAACTTTGTTTTTCCTCATATAAGATTTGAAATCTCTTCATCAGAATATACCAGCCTGTACTCTATGCCTGAGTTGAATCCAAGAAGGAGCTATCCTTTTCACAAGCCAAATTCTGATTTATACCATATCAAGGGACATTTCTGTAAAAGATTGTAAAGTGAAAGAAATTATGTGGTAATTTTTCCTTGCAAATTATATGATTTACATTGAAAACAGCTTAATTTTCCAAAATTATGGCAAATGAAAAGATATGAAAAATACACCATCATATAAAACACAGTGTTTAGTTGAAAAATTCCTTCTCTCTAGCTTTTCTTAGTAAATACACTTTATTCTGACTTTGTATCATAGGAAATCACAAGGGTCTTTTATTCTAGAAAGACTGATCGGTTGGACAATAAGTCTAACTCAACAGAGGATTCTGCTCTCTATAGTTCTACATTACAAAGACAGCTATACTGCATTTTAATTTACATTTGGAAATTTTGAAGGCTCTTATGCATTCTATTATATTCAAATAAATTCTCAGCACGTGCTTATATGATCTGTCTATTCAATACATATTAAAAAGCAACTCTTAATACTTTCCAGGTATTTAGCTCAGGAAGTAATATACATAAAAGTGAGTTGATATTGAAAGTTTTGCATCAAATCTAACATGACAGTAACAGAAATCAGTGAAGACAGATTTTCAGACTTGTTGTCATAGCTCTGCCATATAAAGTTGGTCTGCTTTCTCTAACTTGAGATGTCAAGGTCCTTTTCTAAGACCAATTGCTTCCACATGTATGGGATAGTGTCAACAGAGAGAAAGAGAAGGCATACTTCCTACTGGCATAGCTGAAATTGCAGTGAAAAAGCAACCTCTGCAAATCAAAGTCAATCTCTTCAATGTACTTGTTTCTTCTGCCCTCTGTTACACACTGAATTTTTCTTTCTTATCTTTTCAGTCAACCACCAGAAAAAACAGATGTTTTGCCAGTATAAATTCTTAGACAATCCAATACGACTCTGTCTGCTACCTTATTCAGGGCAAGATGATAGAATCATAGAATCATAGAATAGTT
>NW_009934065.1:681-925 GCF_000696875.1 Nestor notabilis | reverse complement strand
TTCTGGGTCTTTAAAAAATCCTTTCGCTTTCAGGACACTTAAAAAACCCTCTCGCCTTTCCTAAAGAAATTAACCCAGCTTGATCTTTCAATTGATCTACTCCCCGCTTTTCTAAAAAGCGTTTTAAAAGTTCGAAAGCTACCTCTACCTCCATAGTGCACTATGTATTAACCTTGAACCTTTGCAGCCTTTGTCCTTGGGTAGCTTTCGGCGTCGGACGGCGAACCCCTTCGCTCCTCCGGCT
>NW_009934065.1:0-612 GCF_000696875.1 Nestor notabilis | reverse complement strand
CTGCGACCAGTGCTTCTCCGACCTCGCTGTCCGGTGGAGAACAGGGATTTGGGGTCCCTGTTCGGGCGCCACTTGCGACGAGCGAGGGAAACAAGCAGTTGACTCAATATGAGTGATAAAGCAAGCTTCAATTTTAATGTGGGTTACACAGATATTTATACCAAAGCTTCAAAAGCTAATACCACTTGTCTGTTATGTATTGGTTAGTTCTAGGTGCCTAGCTCTAATCATTGGTTAAACTCTAAAGGTTACATTAACATATTCCTCCTACTTCCGGTTTGCTTAGCCCAAGGTTTCGTCCTGTTCTCCACTTGGCACTTCCGCAAAGTTGTTTGTCTGTAACCCTATCTCTAATCATTGGTTAAACTCTAAAGGTTACATTAACATATTCCTCCTACTTCCGGTTTGCTTAGCCCAAGGTTTCGTCCTGTTCTCCACGTGGCACTTCCTCAAAGTTGTTTGTCTGCAGGCTTGTGACCTTCTCTTCTTCTTTGTCAGCATGATTCAGCTTCTTTCCCTGCAGCCATCTTTGCGGCCTAGTCCGGCTAGCTTATGTCAAGTCTGTCTCGCAAAGCTGCTCTGTGGAGTCATGACCGCGTTCCTTCAACCATT
>NW_009934064.1:0-12819 GCF_000696875.1 Nestor notabilis | reverse complement strand
AACGGCCTCAACCCGGGCCCGTCGTGCCTGTCCGAGGTTGTGACCGTGAGCTGAGGGGGGAGGGGGCACGGAGCTGGAACACTTTGCAGCCGAGAAGCCTAATCCAGCTGCGAGACTGGCACCGAAATCGCCCGGGTACGACTACACCGACAATGAATCTCTCTCTTTAGCCTTTGTCTAGATTATTTAACAAGTGAAGGATTGGCACTATAGGCTATTTTTCACCCAGTCAGCCTCTTTTCTCATGCATGCAAATCTGCACACAGGGGATTTTGTGCCCATTTTTCTTTCAGAAGGGAGCTAGAAGAGTAAATTCGTCTCAATCCTTCATGCTTCTCCTGGTCCCAACTGGTCATCATTTTCATTTATTGTTTGTGCTATCCTTTAAAACTAATCACACTTTGCTTGTCTAGCTTTCCATTCCACTGTCTTTTGCTATTGCATGAGAAATAGCAACACTTTTCCAACAAGTGACTCGGGAAGCAACTTGGAGGAATAATGCAGCGAGTACCCCCCAGCTGACTGATGCACCAGTAGGCAGCAGTAGGCTCTTAATGGCACTTTTGGTAAGGCAAGGCACAGAGCAGGGCTGAAACAAAGCATTTTGCAACATTCAAAACAGGAAAAAAAAAAAACAACCAGAAAACCGACCCACCATAGAATCATGGAATCATAGAATGGTTTGAGTCGGAAGGCATCTTAAAGCTCATCCAGTTCCAGACTCCCAGCCACCTTGCATTAGACCACGTTGCTCAAAGCCCCGTGCAACCTGGCCTTGAACACTTCCAGGGATGTGGCATCCACAACTTCTTGGGACAACTTGTTGCAATCTTCTTTGGGCAACCCATTCCAGTGTCTCACCACCCTCACAGGGAAGAACTTCTTCCTAATATCTAATCTAAATCTATCCTCTTCTGGTTTAAAGCCATTCTCCCTTGTAGTGTCCTGTCACTGCCTGTCCTTATCAAAAGGCCCTCTCCAGATTTCCTATAGGCCCAGTTAGTTACTGGAAGGCTGCTCTAAGGTCTCCCCAGAGCCTTTTCCAGGTTGAACTACCCCAGCTCTCTCAGCTTGTCTTCACAGGAGAGGTGCTCCAGCCCTTCGATCATTTTCGTGGCCCCCTCTGGACTCACTCCAACAGGTCCATGTCCTTCCTATGCTGGGGGCCCTGAACATATTACTAATACATATTACATATTCACACATGTCCTGGGTTCAGCTACAGCAGTCATTTTTTCTCCTTCTTAGTAGCTGGTGCAGTGCTGTGGTTTTGACTTTCAGTCTGGGAACAACGCTGATAACACCGATGTTTTTAGTTGTTGCTAAGTAATGTTTACTCTGACCAAGGACTTTCTCAGTCTCATGCTTTGCCAGAGAGGAGGGGAAGCCAGGAGGAAGCAGAGACAGGACACCTGACCCAAACTGGCCAAAGGGCTATTCCATACCACAGCACGTCATGCCCAGTATATAAACTGGGGGGAGTTACCCGGAAGGCCCAGATCGCTGCTCGGGTCGGGCTGGGTATCGGTCGGCGGGTGGTGAGCGGTTGTGTCCTTTTCCCTTCTTATTCCTCTTATCATTATTATTGGTAGCAGTAGTGGTTTGTATTATACCTTAGTTACTGGAGAGCTGTTATCTCAACCCGTGGGAGTTACATTCCTTCGATTCTCCTCCCCATCCCTCCGGGAGCGGGGGGAGGAAGGAAAAGGGGGGAGTGAGCGAGCGGCTGCGTGGTTCCAAGTTGCCGGCTGGGCTTAAACCACGACAACACATTATCCCAGACATGTTATAACATACTACATTCAAGAAAAATCCAATGCTGTGCAGGTGCACAAAAGGGACAAACAAGGAGTTTCAAGTTTTTCAAATCCATTTTACAGAAACAAGAATTAGTTAAACTAAGAGGTTCCTTCCCATGCATCTCACTGGGGAAAAAGGGATTGGAATGAAGTGAATATTCTCTGGAAAGATTTTTAAAAGACATTTTCTGTCTAAAGAAAGAGTTTGTGTTGAAACAGCAATGCCAGAACAAAAGAAGGGCTCTCCTCAGAAGACATAAATAGTGCCTGCAGTATTAGGTGTCTTTTATCTAGACCTATTATTTACAGGTGCTTCTGCTGTGGAGCAAGTGGCCAATCAACCTGGAAGGTGGCATCATATCACTACCCAAGAAGGCAACATTCAACCTTAATTAAATGGCTCAGCTGAGGTTACCAGTTAGAGGTGAAAACAGACACCTTGGTCTGAGTTCAGGTGGCTTTATAATCAAGAAACGAAAACATGAAGAGAGTCCTCTCATAGCAAAGTCTTTGTTAATTTTTGGTGCTTCATCAGAGACACCTTCAAAATTCATCAAAACAAGCTTATGAAGAATCACCAGTCTCATATGGCTGGAGCAGCTGATCATGTTTCACTATGAAGTGTATTGCTCATTTTAGGACTGTAGCTACCACTGCTGCCACATACATTTTGTACCCTTCTAACTGTTGTGAAAATTCTTTACACAAAGAAAATGCATACAGAAGTGCTGGAACAGAAGTACAAGACAGCTGCTAAGAGCAAAGAGACATATTCAAGAGGACGTGAGCTTCCATGTGTTAGTGTTCTGTGAATCTTGTTTGAGAGATTCAGAAAAGCCAACTGCAAAGTCTGAAGTTACATGCTGATTTCCCTGTCAGAGGAAGTGGTGATTGCTTCAAATGCCAGATTTGTCAATATTAGGTAATTTCTGAAACCTCATCTGGAAGGAATAACTAGAGCTGAGCCAGATCACGCTGAGAGGATTCCAGTAATTCACTGTAAGGAACAGCATGCATCACCATCCTTTAATCGTGCAAGTCCATGGGTTAGCAGAAAATTAAGTAGAAAGACCTCTGGACTTAACTGATCTTTTTTACTTATTTTGCCCATACTGCCCCTTGCTGCATCTCGGCTCTCTACATACTGGAAGAGCACAGCCTTTAAGAGGAGTACACAGAAACAATCTTTGTCATGATGCCTGAGACAGCTTTGGTTCTTTCATACTGCTTGCAAAAAGATGCACTTGGTTGTATAATCTGTCTGACCACAGTTCACTTTTACTTTATGCATTCTTTGGAGAAAAGATCTTAGATGAAAGTTGAAGTCCTTTAGAATTATCTTTAAGTTTTTCTACGGATGTTAGTCAGCCAAAAATATTCCCCTGTTTTTGCAATGTTTCTGTACTGGGACTAGTCCCTTCTGCTGAGCCAACGGGGTTTCTTGTAGCTATGTGTAATAAAAGGATTTGCAGTTAAGGAAGGGAACCTCAGCCTGATTTACAACAAAATGCCCCTTTTTTTCTTTTTTTCTTTTTTTTAATGCAAATCCACCTGCATGGTGTCAGCTAGCAAGGTTTTTCTGCTGTGGAGTTATTTCACAGAGACCTATCTTAGAACCTATTCTCTAGGTGAGAAACCTAGGCTAGCTATTTTCTCCTTAGAGTATTGACAATCCTTACACCTCATTTAGCTAGAAGAAAACAAGATATGACAAGGAAAGGTTTCAGAATAACTAAAGAAACCCTAAAATCATCATTCAGAGGCTAAATGGTGACTCACATTATTTTAAATGAGGAGTGACCAGTGTTGATCCTGCTAAGAATTGAAATCTAAGGAGCATAGTTTTAATTAACCCTAGCCCAGTCCACAAGTCAACAGGAGCCACTGCCCTTACACATGCTTGTTTCAAGCTAGACAGAAAATGGCTTCAAGCTTCTCCAAAAACTCCTTAGCCTTGGATGAAGTATCCTAAGAGTGAGGAAGCACTTTTCAAAAGCAGCAAAGCATCTGAGGGGAAAGCAAGCTGTTTAGGCATTGATGACATTTATATCGAATCACTACAGCAATTAGGTGGAGTTAGATTGACACTTCATTGGGAAAGGCACCCACAAACTGCCTGTTGTTTGCTCTCACAGCTGAACTCTACAGAGAAGACAATCAATTGGTGCGAGGCACAAGGTGACAGCAAGAAGGTCATGACTAATACAACAGACAGCATGCACAGTAGCGCTAGCACTCAGACAGGCTCGAGCTTTCCAGATAATATAGTTAGAACCTCTTTAGAAACCACAGAGGTACTGAGCACTGAATGAGAATGCTTGTACTGGTGAGATGGCTCTAAACCACCTGCCTCCATCCAAAAATTGTCCATTTTTAATAGCCACAGCAAGTGACTGTATAACATGTGTTCTCCTCTTCTGCTTTAGTACAAATGGTTAAAAGCAACCAGCTTTTCTTTGAACTGGAAGAGAACAGAATGGCTCACAGCTGCAGAAGCAACTAAAGGTATTTAAAAAAAGTACAGATTTTTATCTGAGACCACTTCCTGACTAATACTGCAGACAGACTAATACACATTATCATCATGCTGCTAAGTATTTGTGACAGAGCTTCCAATCACTGCACCTTTTGTGTAATCATGCCAGCATACCCTAGTGCTAGTCTACAGATTTTAAATGTAGGAAATGCAGACTAATGTTATATCTTTGGAATACAGAGAAGCTAGATCAAAGCTCATGTCAAAGCAGGCAGCTTTTCATGATTGGAGGGAGAAATGTCAGGACAACCTGAACAGTGCAGAATTTTGAGTCAAGTACATCCTCCTACTCTGAAGTCAGAAAGGCAGTAAGTCCTGGTGAGAGGAGGTAAAATGGACATTCTTTCTGCAAAACAAACCTGACATCCAAACACTTTCACCTAACTCTGAGGAGCCTGTCAACACATCAACATTACACACAACCAAGGCCTGGACTAGGATAGGAAAAGCCTGATATTCTCCATGCTCATTTTCTTATTAGAGAGTTGGCAGAGTGATTATCATCTCAAGGGAAGCTGTCAGTGCAGAACTTAACATCTGTGGAGAAACTGCAACTGACATGGCAGGATGTAATTTCATCACATACAAGTTAAGCAAAAATTTCAGAACTCTGAGCTCAATGTTTTATTTTTGCTTTGTTGAGACAAGTACTTTCAGAATTCCAAATATTCCACCAAAATTATCTGTATTCAGATGGCTGAATAACTTAATTTTTGCATGTTTCCAATCTTACCAAAATGAGTAACCTCAAAAGAATTTCACAGACAAGTTTATGAGCAGAGATATACCTTGACTTTTGAAATCAACATTTTTCAGTGACAAAACATTACAACAAGATGAATGTTCCACCAGCTCTAGGTCACAGGAATTATAAGAACATTACAGCACAGGAATTCTCCAAGCTGCCATTAATGTTTTAGGAAAGCTTTCCTTCACCAATTGTTTGTTGCCACCTTTGGCAATCCAGGAAACATGTCCAAATCATGTGTATGCAACTTTCCTAGCATTCGTTTACTCTGAAGCAACAACATGGTCTACCTGTCCCTGCACATCACAACACATTCTTCCAATGCAAAGCAATGCCAGTATAGCAGGATGAAGAACAGTTCACTGTGACAGCTGTGTGATCGTAGCTAATCTTTTGATTCACAGCACTTCTCAGCCCATTATTATCATAGAAAAAGACAAATGAGAAAACCTGTAGGTATTCTGTTGTCTTTATAGATTGTTGCAGGTAAGAGCTGCAGGAGTCCAGAAAACAGTGCTCCTTCAGTGCAAATCAGTACAATGCTGGCAACTCACACTCCACAAGGAATGCTTAATTTGAGGAACTGAGTTATCTGATTTGAATCAGCACCAGTTACAGAGGTGCCAATCTTCTGGGTGCGTCTTCCCCAGAAGCTATTGAGGGAGATACCTACAGGATACTTCCTTTCTACCAAGGTAGCACAGGACACCAGTTAGAACACAAGACCTGTTTGATCACAGGTTCTTGTCTGACCTTGTACAATTCCCTCGGTTTCCCAGCACTTTGGTTCTTTTACTGGAAAATGTTCCTCTTGTGGTAGAAGAGGTGTTTGTGCATATTCCAACATGCATATGTACCTAAAACATATGCGTGTTGGAATAGAAATGGATGAGATGGACATGCAAGTGCAAGGAGTGATAACCTCCTATGCATTTCTACATAATACAATTGCTTTTTTTCCTCTCAGATTTTATCAACAATAAAACCTTCTAGCACATCCAGCACTTCCCAGTGTTGCATGTAAAGTAAATCACATGGCAGTGAAAGGAGCACCCCTGGCCTGGCAGCCCACCCTTCATTCACTCTGCAATGGCGTCCAGACCTGTCTGCAAACATACCTGCCCCTAGCTGCGGGGTAATCCAGCTTAGCAAAGAAATGGTTCTCCTCCATTAGCTTTCACACCCACGCACTGTTTCATTCTAATACTATTGTAAGTGGGAAATAAACAGGCATTTTTTAAGCCAGCCATGTCTGCTGCCATGTGTTACCAATTAGCCTCAGTCAAACTAGCTTCAATTTCTGAATCATGTCTGCTACCCAACTCTCCAAATGCTCCAGGTCTGCACACATTCCAGTGCAGACTAGTTAGGCGAAGCCAGGCCATCCTTCTTCACTGGCTTTTCCATTGGTCTAACGCCACAGTCACAACCATATTGAAGCTCTAAGGCTTGATTTGCCACCACTTATCTGTGTATACTGGTTTCAACGTTTCAGCTGAAAAAAGATGTCCAAAAATGCCATACACTGTGTAGAAAATCACAGCTTCTCCTCTTATTATCTAATGTACCCACCCAAGACTGAGTCTGATTCTGGTGCGCTGAAATATAGGTATAATAAGTATGAGATTTTTTTAGTAGGGGTAATTTACTCTTCCAATCATTTTTAAGTATATGAATGGAAAGCAAACAGCAATCTTTCTCTCCTCAGAAAGAAAACCTCACAGCAACACTGTTAGAAGGAAGCTCATTTCCTCCTTTCTCCCACTCACAAGTGGTTCCTAAAATAGATTTTCCTTTCCATGAAAAAAAAAAAAAAAAAAAGGCAAGCTGCTTTAACAGAAGGTTGCTTTTTCGTTCATGTGTTACAGGGGGACTGTAAACCCAGGACAATTTGCTATGTGCTCCAAAAACTACCATCCCACTTCAGAAAATGGAAAACAGAAACAAAGAGATCAAACATTTGTCTCTTTGACCACCAAAATCAATGGATACTTGCCCACAACATGTAGGATTTTCTACTCCTGGACACAAAACAACAGTTTTCGCTGTTATAGAACAGAAAGCTTCCAAATACAGTAATATTAGAGAACTCATATAGAAACAAAATATCACCACCATTATAGACAGATCTCCCTAAAGGACTACAGATAAAGACAGAACTTCTGTTTTCCCAAACCTAGAGCTTAAGAATCCATCCAGAAAGTCCAGCTTGTCCCTGGCCCTTAATTTGGCTGGTTACTTCAAAAAGCAGTGGCTGACAGAAGAATCTCAATCCTGTAAACTGCCAATTCTGGAACACATGCTGCTTGTTTCAAATTCCACATATTGCAATTGTGAGTAAAACACACATCATAAGCTTATATACGCATTAAAGTGTTCACTTCAACAATGAGCACATTCCATTCTCTTGCATGATAAGTAGCATTTTTCTTTTAATCTTCTTTAATTAATATCCTTCAGCTTATTTTTAAGTCACCTGTATATAATGACCAATGGGCTGATGATTCATAAACTGATACAGCATTTCAAAAACTCTTTAATCAGTAGTTTGCACTCTTAATTACTTTGAAACTTCTGTATTTGTCAAAGCCCAAAGTGCATTATCTTCATTTGTCTTATGTCTGAAGGTTTCAGCGAAGAGTCCATAGTAAGTAAATAAAGTTTTGATGGAGACTGAAAAGTTGTGAATACGTCCTTCTCTTTTGCTTGTTATGTACTTTTATGTTTCACAAACATAGCTGTCTAAAGAAACATGGATTTGGCATGATGCATATGGATTGAATTGCTGTGGTTAAAAATGTAATTTTTGCTGGTGGTTGAAACTGTGGTTAAAAATGTAATTGAATAGAATCTGAATATACCTTAAATATACCTAAAATACAGCAAGTAGTGAGATTTTAGTCTATAAAAGAGGGATTTTACCTGCTCAAATGAAAAGCTCCGATAGAGAACAGCTTACTCAACAATTGGAAACACAAAATACCTTTTTCTCAAGCAATAATTTTTTGACTGTCCAGGGTTCTATGAACAGCAAATGCTCAGGATGGACCTGCCCTATGCATTTCAGCATTGACCTTGCAGACTGAGCAAAGAGCAAGACAGAAGGAAGCAACTTCCATTTCATTCTCGTTTCAGCTCTCAATACTGCACACACAATTTACATTAAAAAATCTTTAGATAAAAGCACAGATAAGCCTGGGAGCAGAGTCTTCTTACAGAAGTTTCAATTCCAGCTAAGCACACCAACACTAGACACCACAATGATTTTCACTTCTGTTTGATCTTGTTTTGGCCCCAGGAATACTGCACAGTGACCAGCTTTTTAAACGTGGAAAATCAGACTGGGCATGAGATTTTTCCTTCCATTTGTAGCCTAATGCTGAGAAATGCTGGTGAAAAAAAATGGGAAATTACAGCCATTCATGTCACTGGCAGCTACATTTGGGATCAGGTTGTGAACTTGTGAAGCACCAGCTCTCTTCAGATGCTGTAATCTCCCTAAACAAGGGAGAAGATCTTAGATATGCATAGCATGTAGCATTTCCTATGGGCTAGTTCAAGTATCTCTGCATTCAACACACATCTGAGATACCATTCTGAATTACATTTTTATTTTGTTTTGCCCGTTGTCCCTACAACCATTTTCTTTCTTAACACTTCTCACTCCTGAACAGTATGCCTCGTGATTACTATGCTGCTTGCATAGCTTTGAAAGTTTGTAAGCCAGTCCTTGTGAGCTGTGTTACCCACAGTGCATGATAGCCAAGAGGAGGAGGCCTGAGCAGATCAGTATGTTGCCCCTCACCAGAAAATCCAAACTGTAAAATCTAGTTCTGATAAGGAATGAATTGTCAATGCACAACTGAAAAGCACTTCCAGGACAATGGTTCTATTTTCAGAACAGAATCCATATTCCTTTAAAATGAAGCAATGATGAGCTGTTTCAGTTCATCTTAACATTTCAATATAGCCAAAAATTAGATCTATTATCATATTTTTTTCTCTGACATGCAATCTTTGTGAAACTGAGAAAACTAGTTAGCAAGGTTGTCTCGAGTGACTCAAGTGTGTAAATAATGAAACAGAACCCTGGCTTTTAATTTCATAAGTAGCTGAGGGCTAAACACGGAAGAAGTGAGGCCTTTATGCACTCAGTGCAGTGGAGTCAGAGGATAATTTAGATTTGGCCTAGGTCTTAAATACATCTTTTCTTTTGTTTTCAGTAGGGATGATTAATTTCCTTCATGAGCATAAGAGGAGGGCATCTCATGGGAGTGAAGCATTTACTACATCATAGCTATTACCAATCGCAACAAAACTGAAAATAAAGGGATAAACAGTCTCCATCAACAGGTGATAAAAATATCACTGGTACAGGAGGCAGGATATTTGTTCCTATAATTTGACAGCAATACCCTATAACCCAGAGCAACAAAACCTATGCTATGTGTATTTTTAAAAGGAGCAAGTGAGGAGATAGAACTGACATTTTGCAAGACTGTGGTACCATTACTGTAGAATGAGTAAATCCAGGACAGAGAGGTAAATGAAAACTGTGATAAAATGCCACATGGCTTTACCAAGCTAGACTGTGCCAGTCTATAGTGTTTCTCTTCAGTAAGATAACTGGGCTTTTAGGAAAATTCAATCCATTGGAACTAATCTCTATAGACTTAAACCAAGAATTGCTTTCACTGCCTCAAGGGAGATGAATTATTAAAGCGGAAAAAATGGAGATTAAAAAATAACTATTAGCTAGGTGGAAGATTACTGGGAGGAAAAGGGGTGTCTTTCTGAAATCAGTACCAGTCCTAGGCCTGCTAAGAATTTTAACAAAAATATTAGTCCAAGGAGAAGATAGTCCAAGAAGGTGCATGGTACTGAAGCTTCAGGTAACACAATCTAGGAAGGTAATGCCAATTACTAAGAACAAGTTTACCTGCAAAAAGAATTTTATACCCCTATGGCATAGAATCACAGAGGCAGAAAGCAATTCAACAATATAAAGGCCTGCATTCATAAGCAAGCATTTTGTTGCTGGATTCTGGGCCTTAATACATGAAGGAAAAAAGAAAAATCCATATGGTTAATGGTAAGATAATAACATGATCCCAAACCAGTTAGGTCCAGGGATCACCAGGGCTGCTCATGGGCAACATGACCAGTTTATTTACTTCAATGTTTGTTTACTTCTAGAAAAGTCAAAATGTACACAAAGTTGCTGGGTTTAAGCCCTCAACCCTATCTCTTAAATTGCAAAAGAGAGAAGTAATATCCAATTTAAAGTTCTCAGACTAGCGTATGAGTTGACAAGGACAGACACGGACTAAAATCTTAATTTGAAAAATAAACTCATGTTCATATTGGAATGAATTCAAATTTTAGGAATGCCTCAGTTTAAGCCTGGATTTCAAACTCAGGAACATTCAGATCTAACGCTGCAGACCACGTTTGTGTCTCTGACACTGTTTCACCTCATAAAATGAGAAACAACATAAAATAGGCTATAAATGACATGCTGCTCCACTCCTGCAGTGTGTGAACAGTTTACTGGTTAGGCTTCTAGAAAGGCAAGATTCCTCTCCCACCCTTACCTGAGGAACAGGCAAGATGATTCAGTAAGGAGGAGAGAGGTCTAGGTAGCTAACCCATACAGGCTCTGAATGGCCTGATGTGCCCACTCCTCGTTGAATGAGACAGTTGCTTATAACCTAGGTGTGTGTTGATCCACATTCTTCTTGTCCCATTAAAAGCCTTTCCAGAAGAAACATCTGTATATCAGATACTAACGTTGGGATACTGTTCTCTGTACTCTAATTTTCTTCATCCTTTTCATGAGATTTGATTTTCAGTTTAAAATTTAGGAATAGTTGTCTCTGTCATGCTTACTAGAACACGAGATGAGCAGGTTCCTACTTCCAAGCATCCCAGTATAAACAAAAAGTGAGCAGGAGGAGTATTACGAATGCTCAGGGATATTCCTCTACTCCTTACATGTATTTACACTAGACAGGTACTACAAGTACCTGTAGAATG
Source organism: Nestor notabilis (assembly GCF_000696875.1). Classification (NCBI taxonomy): domain Eukaryota; kingdom Metazoa; phylum Chordata; class Aves; order Psittaciformes; family Psittacidae; genus Nestor; species Nestor notabilis. The sequence goes on along the minus strand of NW_009934064.1, from coordinate 1,700 downwards.
TACATTGTACATTCTACATTCTACAAGTACAATGTAGAACATAGAGATTTCAGCAAAAACTATGAAAAACCTGAAGCAGCTGTAGCCCAGTTTGCTACATCTGTTCCGCAAGGCATTCAGCTGGGACAGTGAGAGGAGGAAAAAGACACCAAGAGTCCAGAGATCAAGAAACTACAGCCCCTTTGCCAAGGCCTTGGCTTCAGATTACGGAATTTTTACCACAGCTGAGGATAAAGTAGAGCTAAGAATGGCTGAAACGATTCTGAAGCACGTACCTGCATTTAACTAAACTAGTCACTAGATGTCACTGTAAAATGCGTCGAACACAACGAAAGAAAAAACATACCTGTCAGCGTGTTCAACGTTACTCAGGACCTCCTAGCTACGACAGTGCATTCTTCCTAAAGAACCAGGAAACCTCAAAGCCCTAGCTGAAACGGTAAAAAACTTGCAGAATCAGGCAACCATTAAAAAGTTTGGACACTGAATGTCCCAGGCACTGAATGCAAATGTCAGACTTGCTGGAATTTCATCATTCTCAGTGCCAAGCATTAATGGGAAACAAAGCAGTCAAAGGTGGCTTATATGCAACACACTAAGATGGTTGACTTTCATTCTACACCTATAAAATGTCTACACTGACCTTCTGCTAAGGTTATCTCATTCTAAGCACCACAAAAGCCACTGCTGAAACCGGATCTTTTTAAATTATTAAACTCATTCCTAAGAGGAATGCTCAGTATCAGCTACCGCATAACCATTTGGGTCTCATTCATTTCATAAGAAGTTATGGCGATTAAACTTTTTTCATGTCTTAGAGATCATTCTGGACAACCATCTTGCAAAAGTGAATTTTTAATGCCATCATGTTTACAGTTCTAGTTAATGCTTTGTACTCTGCATTACTAGCTGGAAATTTTACTTTCTTGATTTAGAATGTCATTCTCATGGTACTCCCTTTCTAGCAACAGATTTCTGTGCGCCTGATCCAACTAAAGTAGTAATTATGTTTTTTTCTCTTTAATAAACCAAACAAGAAGCTTCTTGTGGATTTGGAGTTTTTTTCCCTAATAAAAGAAAGATGAAATCTTCATTCCTCATTTTATACGAAATGTTCTTTGATGGCTTGCTGATGTAAATACATAGCAGACAGAAATGCAGCCTTCTGTAGCTCTGTTCCCTGCAGAACATTTAACCACTCTCTGTAGAATACTGGAGCTCCTTTTCTTTTCCCTCTCCCACCACTTCTAATGAATTTACTGTCCCTTCCTCTATTCCTTTCTCCATTTCTTTCTCCAAGTGTTTACTTCTCCCCTGTGAATTACTGTTTGTTCTTCTTTTTCACAAACCTGTTCTTCCTATTTTCCCACTTACACTGGAAGAGACTCAGTTCTTGCAAAAATACATTTGTTTCTCCATTCCATTTCAGGCATGTCACCTACTCTATGTAACAGCTGCTAGTTTCTATGCCTGCCTTTCCTCCTTGTTGAGTGCTTATCCAACTACTCATTTTCCAGTATTTCTCTGCCAGTCACTGCTGTCTGGTCAGTTCCAGCATCTGGACTCACCAGTACTGATACCCCTTCTGTAGGAGCAAGAATCAGGGGTAAATCCATAACCTTGTCGAATTCAACAGTACAATTCCCACTGGTCTGAAGATGATTAGGATTTTTTTACAGGCTTATACCACTAGAGAAGAA
>NW_009934063.1:507-26461 GCF_000696875.1 Nestor notabilis | reverse complement strand
CGAGGCCTCAGTGCCAGGGGTTAGTGGTGGAGATATACACACATTTAACATAATTCCTGTAATGAAATAGTTTTTTCCTTCACCTTTGTCATCTTTGGTGCACCAGTAACTACCACATTTAACTTCACAAAGCTCTTCTAAAGGAGTGTGACCTGGGTATCAGACTGGAAGAGACAGGCATATTCCCCTATTGCCAGACATTCCCTTTCTTTCTTATTTCAGGGAAGCAAGACTCTGGGGATCTCAGCTGAAGTGGTATGTCAGAGGAAAAACCAGTTTCTTGGGTAGGAGGAGACCACACCTTCTTGGGTTAAGGCGTCCTGGTACAGCAATAATGCATTTTCAGTATTAATTCTTCTAACAGGCACTACTGAATCAGACCTAGGTCTAGTTTTTGCCATAAAGACTTACGAGGATGCCTTTAAAGAGGCTTGTTCTTTCCAGAAGGCACCAAATGGACTGAATTCCCATTGAAAGTTCCTAAGCAATTGTAAGCTTCCATCACAGACTGGGAACAAAGCCATTCCCCTAGATTTCCCAAAGTACTTCTTACCTGTCTCACGTTAAGGTACATCCATATTCAAAAACTAAGTCACTCTGCAGCTAGATGCATTTCTTTATAGCGAAGAGCAAAGCTGAAGTGATTTCACACCTAATATAGACAGAATGACTCTGTACCATGGGGGATACATTTTCCTGGAGCCTTTGGCATCAACACGCATCTCCACAGCCATAAGTTGGGTAGTTAATGCCTTAGCTGTGATGGATCCCAGCACTTTATATCACACAAGTTTGCAATGACCCTATAAAATTGCTTTTCATCCATCTAAAGTTTCAGTGGCCAGAAATATTTCTGACGTACAACTAAGGGCCTGGCAGCAGGTCTAATAACATAGTGCTGAGTTTAAAATGCTGCAGTTATCAGTCAGTCACACTCCAGAGCAACTCATGCATAGCAAAGAGCTGCTTTATTAGCTTGATGGAATATGCAGCACACATGAGATGATAGAATACAGCTACAGAGTAAAAGCCAAAGCTGATGCAAAATACACCATCATAGCCCAGATAACATGTGCCATTCACAATACTACTAGATATCCATTCTAACCAGGTCATGTTAGTTAACAGTAAATGCTTGAGAGATGACACTTAGGAAGCCATCCAGGCTCAAAACCTAATTTTGTCTTCTTTCTCAGGGTTAAAACAGGAAATGGAACTAGAGGAAGTTACTTTAATTTCCTGCAAACTGCAAAACATAATAGACAAAATATTAGAATATATTAGAATGTTATTAGCATACAATTAGAATATTAGAAGGCTGAGGTTCTTAATGACTTCTTTGCCTCTGTCTTCACTAGCAAATGCTCAGACGACACAGTCTTGGAAGGCCAACGCAGGGACTGTGAGAATGAAGACCTTAGGCCCGCTGTAGGAGAGGATGAGGTCCGAGACCACCTTAAGAACCTGAATGTGCACAAGTCCATGGGACCTGGTGAAATCCATCCGTGGGTCCCGAAGGAGCTGGTGAATGAAGTTGCTCGGCCACTGTTCATAAAATTTGGAAAATCAGGGCAGTCAGGTGAAGTTCCTGATGACGGGAAGAAGGGAAATGTAACCCCCATTTGCAAGAAGGGGAAGGTGGACGACCCAGGAAACTCCAGACCAGTCAGTCTCACCTCTGTGCCCGGCAAAATCCTGGAGCAGATTCTCCTGGAAAGAATGCTGAGGCACATGAAAAACAGCGAGGTGGTTGGTGACACCAGCATGGTTTCACTAAGGGGAAATCCTGCCTGACCCATTTGGTGTAAAGCAAATTATTGGGTCTATTTCCTTTATTGAAGCCAGATTTTTTTACAGGCTTTTTTTAACCTTTTTGGTCACTCGGAGAAAAGGCTCATGTTTAAGGCTCAAGTATAAGATTACAGACAAATGGTTTCAAGATCTCTGCTCCTTAAACCTGCAGCAAGAGGTACGCTCTGGACTGGAGAACACCTCACTGACACCGTTGCTATGGCAAAGCTTAATCCAGTTTAGAGGCTGGGCATGCAGCCAGGGAGAAAATGGGGAGGGCTGACACATGACATTTCCACCTCTGTTCTTTTCATACAATTTGCTTTCTACAGCTCTTCTCAACAGTCCAAGAAGTGTTTCAGCTTCAATTATCTCCACAGGAGCTTCATTTCCCCACCTCTTCCTTCTTTGCACTAAGATGTTAGAGCTATTGTGACAGATAATTTTTTCCCTTCAATTCCCAACAAATTCCATATGTGCTCCTAATAAATCATTCCTACAAATATGGTCATCCAGTGCTGTTAGTTTCCTTTTATTCAGAAGAAACTCGCTAGGAAGTTAGGAACACAAACCTGAGGCTTCCTTTCAACTCCAGTTTGACTTGATGGCCAACAAGGATGATATTTGGTACCAGTTCATTGTAAAGAGCAGATTCTGTTCACTCATTGCAAACAGAGCCTACAAAACCCATCCATTTCTATATCATTGCTCATGTCCCATCATCTTCAGCCAGTGTTGGTATAATCTGATTCTATAATTGCATCCAGTTAACTTTAACAGAAACTCTATGATCAAATTCAAGTGTCTTTTTAAATATAAGAGACTTGTTTATAGAAAATATTGCCATAAACCTATACAGATCTATTCTAATACAGAATAGCATAGTAGAATACAAACTCTGTACAGGTTTACGTATATACTTCAAATAAGGAAGGCAAAAGAAGACATAAAAGGGCATTAAATGATCTTTGAAACACCTTGACAGGTCTAGTAGACCTTATTTTCTATAGGTCCCCAAGCATCAGTATTGTTGAAATTGCAGGGTGAAGCTGGGTTTATGCACCATGTTAATAGAGTACCATGAGGCCACTGCAACAAACGTGTGTCACATCCTGCAAACTGTCCTAGCTACAGACGTGCAATACCATTTACTCAAGAAATTAGATGCTGAAGAGACAGTTCATCTGCAAATCTATATGAACATGCCTCTGAAGGAACTAGAAACAATAGTATCCAAAATGACAAAGGGAAAATACTACTAAGGAGGAACTGAGTAAAATGAGAATCATGGGGTCCAGGGACAACCAACCTCCTCCTCTGGGTGCCAGAGATACTGACTCTGAAGCGTTGTTCCCAGGCTGAAAGTCAAACACAACACTGCACCGGCTACTAAGGAGAAAAATGACTGCTACTGCTGATAAGAAGAAAAATGACTGCTGTAGCTGAACCCAGGACACTCGGGCAGAATGAGACAAGATCTGAGCAGATGATGACTCTGTGTCAATCTGGCTGTTGGTCTGTTCAGCTGAAAACCTTCATCCCAGATTTTCAGAAAGAAGTGCGTAATTTAGAAGCTAAATTTATTAATCTGGGCTACAGGCACATATTGATTGTTATCATGCAAGTTACCACTGAACACCATCCTATCACGTAATTAACATCATTCAAGAGAAACCCAAGATGGAAAACGGATTTACTGATCTCAGGGCTCTGTTAGTCTGGAACTGTAACTGCAGGTGTAAGGATTTACATTTGCTCTGCATGAATGCAAGTATTTGCTCACTTCTATGACCCCAACTAATTCATAGGCATAAAGATCTTAACTCTGCGTGCATTTTTCATCTGTGAAGAGAGTTGTGTATATACACATCCATGCACATACAGGCAAGAAGGTCTGTATTTGGAAAGACTCTGAAATATTAAGACTTTCTATCATTAGTCATCCTTAGGAGCATCACCCCGACCCAAGCAGCGATCTGGGCCTTCCAGATAACTCCCCCCGGTTTCTATCCTGGGCATGACGTGCTGTGGTATGGAATAGCCCTTTGGCCAGTTTGGGTCAGGTGTCCTGTCTCTGCTTGCTTCCCCACTTCCCCTCCTCCCTGGCAGAGCATGAGACTGAGAAAGTCCTTGCTCAGAGTAAACATTACTGAGCAACAACTAAAACCATCGGTGTTATCAGCGTTGTTCCCAGGCTGAAAGTCAAAAACACAGCACTGCACCAGCTACTGAGGAGGAGGAAAATGACTGCTGTAGCTGAACCCAGGACACCAGAGATACTCCTTGTATCTGACAGAGGAGTTCTAGAGCTGCCCTGGTCTATAGGTAGAGACAATGGCTGTATTCCTTCACTGCTGCTGAACACTTGATACGGTCCTGCTGTGTGCTACAGCTGAGGCCAGGTTCCACCTTCTAGCCTCAGGGCAACCCAGTAGGGCTCTAGCAGTCACCCAGGCACAGCCTGCAGAAATTGGCATCTTGTGTGTGTCTGAATCCTGGTGACATCTCACCACAATCTCAGGGAACTTTCCTTACCTCACATAGCAGTGATGCTTGAGGTTAAACACATATGAAGTAAAGCCTTACCCTGCTACAACAGAGCACAAACTGAACTTAGCACTTGGCAGCTCTAACCTGATCACACATCTTTAGCAGGCTAAAACAAGCGATTCCAGAAATTCAGCTCTTTCAAAGATATTGAAGTTTGCATTTTGTTCAGATTCCAAAATGGAATTTAAAATGTCTTTAACAGCAATGAAATTTTGTCTCCAAAGTGATTTTAAGCAATCCATTACAAAAGGAACGACTTTGTGGCAAAGAGGAAAGCTTTGAGCTGTTCCACTCTGTGCCCTCACAGTAATTAGTTGTGAGCCCAGACTTCAAAACTCTTCCTTAAAAAGAAGTCTATCACACATGCCTCTTCCCAGGATTTGTAGCAGACAACTAAACTCTTCACATGTCCTGAAAGTCTGAAATACTTTAAACTCATACCCTGAACAAAATAAGACCAGGAGGAAGTAATCAGACAATAAAACAAACAGCAAATAAACTTCTAAAGCAGGTGTAAGGTGGACAACCCTTTGAGAGCCATCAATGGCAATATGAATTCAGGATATGAAATAGAAACATGAGGTACGTACTCAAAGCTCTAGACACAAGGACAGTCGGTCCCCTTAGCTACCATTTTCCCTGTCACATGGAAGTAACTAAGCACTCAGCAGCAAAAGCACCTCCAAGGATGCCATAACCAAGGAGTAGCCGACACACAGACAGGCATTTCTGACTAGATCAGTAGCACTTCAAGGTTTAATAATCTTTGAATAGGGATGTAACAGTACTCTGCTGAAACAACTGGATGTGGATGGTGTTGGAAACAGCACTGTATATCCTCATGGCTTTATGAACAGAGTGGAAACATCACACAGCAGTACAGAGGGGTTTACAACTGCTACAACCCATTTAGCCATCTGCCCAGCAAAAGGTCACTGTACCTAACAGTACACAAAAAAATAGATTTGTTTTCTTGTTTTCCATCCTCTTTTCTATGTAAAGCCTGGTCTCCGCTTTCTATTGCAAGAGGAGCTAAACCAAGAAAATAAATATTTTATTCAAATACAGCTCCATCAATTTCTTCCTCAAAGACAGATCTATTGCCATAATAAAGCCCTGTAGCAAAAGGTTGTTATGACCCTTTAACAGATGTTTCAGCCATAGTAAAAACATCAAAGATACCAAGCTTTAAGACCCAGGTTTGGGACATGAGATGATATTAAGCAGCTTCCAGACATACACACAAAACTACATTTGATCAGATAACACTACTCCAAAAAGTCAACCCTTCCACCCTTTCTTCTAGGTTGCCAACATGGAAGCATCACTGTACTTTTAATATATTATTACATTGCATAGAATTAGGAAAGAACAAAACACCACAAAAATGGTGAAAAAATAAGCAGCATTTAAATGATACCTTTCTAACAAAATGGATCAGGAATGGCTAGAGGCCAAGAAGAGACAACTGTTTGGGTTAGAAACTCAGAGAGCTACAACTGCAAGGAAATGCCACAGGTTTCCAAACTGGCAGTGGCCTGTGGAGAGCTGCAACCTCAGCATGTCAATTCCTCTGCTTCTCCTATCTGCAGTAAATCCCTGCTCCCAAATCTGAGATGCATTCTGGCTTGGACAGATCTTAAGGAAGATGCATTTATTTAAGTAAAGAAACCTGCATCTGGCCTCCTGCACATGGCTCTCAAGCACACCACATCAAGTGCAGCAGCACCTGAGGACTGCTAATGGGCTTGAAAACTCCAACATTACCACTGTGCTGGATGTATCCAAATTCTTAGAGGGACCCAGACATCTAGAAACTCTAAGCGTAGCTATCTTTAAAATCTGCCAAGGGGGAAAAAGCAGTCACGTTCAGGAAAACCCTACAATTCCTGGATTTGTGACAGATGCAATCCTTGCAATAGACAAATAAGAGCAAGCTTCATTACTGGGCCTTCTCCGAGGCACCTTAAGCAGCTTGCTGGGTTGATGGTGTCACTTTCTCCCCCAGGGTACGGACTCTTGCCATGGCCAGCAGTGCAGTTCAGAGGAGAGTGCCTGTACTGAACACTGTGTGCTGCAAGATGTCTGATCTCACATCATTTTAATACCTTAAGATTTGTGTTTAACAAATCCCAGAAAACATCCCCTTTTGCAACTGCTAATATGGAAATATAATCATAGAATCCCAGACTGGTTTGGGTTGGAAAGGACCTTAAAGCTCATCCAGTCCCAACCCCTGCCACAGGCAGGGACACCTTCCACTAGAGCAGGGTGCTCCAAGCCCCTGTGTCCAACCTGGCCTTGAACACTGCCAGGGATGGGGCAGCCACAGCTTCTCTGGGCACCCTGTGCCAGCGCCTCAGCACCCTCACAGGGAAGAGCTTCTGCCTTAGATCTAACCTGAACTTCCTCTGTTCCAGTTTGAACCCATCACCCCTTCTCCAGTTACTACAGTCCCTGGTGCAGAGTCCCTCCCCAGCATCCAAAGGAAAGCAGCAGCTTGAGTGAGAACAATTCTGAAGCTCCCGAGATGCATGTGGAAGAGCCAGTGTGCAGTTGGTGTTGAGATCTATTTAATATCTAAGAAACCATGAAATTATGGTTTTTGATGATGCATCCTATCTCCCTCCTACTGCCAAAACATTGCCTAAAGCATTAGTCAAGCGCTACAGCATCATAATGCTAACTGTGGTACAACTCAGCTTTACCCCATTATTAAGGAAGAAAGGCCTTACAGTCCTGTTAAACTGCTCACTTTCACACTTTTAAGTGTGAAATACTGGACATAAGTACTTTACCAAACAGAACTGCATCAGGCTGCATCAACAGGTTTTGTTTCTGAACAAGTTTCTGAAACAGCATAACTTACAGCTTAGGGAACTGCTTCTGTCAACTGTTTGAATACCTGTTACTAACAGATGCTCTATGACAAGCACAGTTCTCAAGAGGTCTCAGGAAACACATGAAAGCAGAATAAGAATGTTCTCAATGCAGAAACCACAATTTTCACTAAGCGATGAAGAATATTTTGCTAACAATACTTGTCAGTCTTAATATTACCACAGGAAATACATTTAAGCTTATCTAGTTTACCAGCTACTGTTCCCTATTTATTTATAGGATCCCATGCCACAACAATCAAATTAGCAATCTTACCACCTACTAAGAAGCTTTCCAGACTTCAGACATCGAAAAAAGGATTCAGTTGTCTAAAAAGAGGCAGACAGCAATATGTTGGACAACCAAAGTCATCTCTGACAGTTGTTTTTGAATAGGACATTATACTACCACCTCTGCAGCATGCACTGAACTTGAGTCTCTGACAAATATAGTTTATCAGTACTTTTTCTGCTTTGACGAGTGCTCTGAACACATGAAAGGACTCTGAACCATGCAGAGAGCTGTTATTACCAGATGTGTAATGATCACTTTTACAATACACTTCAGATTTCACAGGAAGTCTTATCCCACTATCAGCTCTAACCTGCCTCATCCAAGATCTTGATCAGTGTGAAAATTGAACTGAGGCACAGGTACAAGAATTTTAAGGGTTCTATAGGTTGAATTCTTATTGAGTGAGAAATAGATGGGTCTCCATATCCTTCCTGCAGCTGGTAATGATGATGAAATATCTGCCAGCTGCTATAATCAAGGAGACAGTAACTCAACTTGTTAAAATACCACAGTAAGAGAACAATTGTCTGCTAAAACATATTTAACTTCATGTAACATCTCAGCAATTGAGAAGAGACATCCATTGCAGAGCTAATCCTCAAATTATCATTTTCTTACTTCCTGGATTGATGTCATTTAACATGCAGTCATTTTCTCATTAAGACTTAACTATACCATACTCAACTGAGTGATTGCTGTGTTTAAACCATAATAGAGCATTTCTTTCCTGGTGCTCCTGCCTGTGATATGCAGAGCATGTAATGGCTTGCTTTCAGAAGCCACCATGCTATAGGTATCAGGCAGCCTCGAATTACTTCACACATCCAGCTGTTGTAGGAAACATGTAGATGAGGCCCTCAGTGCCATGGGTTAGTGGTGGCCTTGGCAGCACTGGGGAACAGCTGGACTTGATGATCTTAAAGGTCTTTTCCAACCTGGTCAATTATACGATCCTATGAAACTGCTGCCCCCTGTTCTGCAGATATCCCATGTAAGCATTTAAAACCTTTACCTCCAAACATTTAGACCCAATGAAAAACAGCTGTATATGTATATTCCAACTCCCACAGCCAAAGGGAACCGATTGCCCAAGCCTGCTGACCAGATTAACCACAACTGGTTTGGAATTAGCTAACACCAGACAGGTAACAAGTGACATGATTTACTGAGGGGCAGGAGGAAGAAAATGTAATTCCATTTTAAGAAAGGAAATGGTTTTGCCTTGCAGGAACAGTGAAGCATTGGAAACAATTTACAGAGGTGATAGAATCCCTTTACAGGGGAGATTCTAAGCACATCTTAGATGAACAAGTATGAGTCTAGACCAGGATTTCTTCATTTACAGCTCACAGGCTCCACCTGATTTGCAAAGCAATTTAACCTGCTAGCACATCAAGCTACCAAACTACCTTAGCAATAACCAGCTCTAAACACCACCTTCTCTCCCTGACCCCAAAACTGCCCTTCTCATAAGCCACTTAACTGTGTAGCTTTCAATGTAAAGTAGCAGAAAAGCAATATCCAGATGTTTTTAAAGATTAATGTATTCTTACTCTGCATTTGTTACAGTAAAGTATGACAGACACGTGCTGGATCACACCACTTGTGAAAATGGGAACACTCCACAACTTCTACAGGCCTTTCAAGCAAGCATGATTGTTTCTAGCACAGTGTGAACCAAGTTCTGTTCCTCATATTCCATGAATGCAGAGGAAGTGATGCCACATACATCCAGCCATAGTTTCAAATCATGGCATTGCAAAATCAATTTCTGGTGTATCTAAAAGTTACCTGTTAAAAGATCTGTTCAGTAGTGACCACTGTGTTACAAGAGGATTTACAGAAGCTGAGATTGATTGGCGAGGTAACTGAATTTACTAATAAATTAACTAAATACTAAGAAATTCACTAAAAATGCCTGATTAATATCCACTAAATATTTTTAATAGCTCTATTCTCTATTAAGTAATAACCCTCATAATGAAAAGCTGTCTTCCCTTCAATCAGAGCAAAATGGGATATGGCGTTTTAGTGCTGTTCTCACAAGGCAGTCATTGCTACTCCACTGAATAGATGACTTACACTTTCAAAGTCAGAGAAAAGCTATTAGTGGACAAACTGTTGAAAGACCTCTTGACATGGCAGGGGGTTGGAACTAGATGATCTTAAGGTCCTTTCCAACCCAAACCATTCTATGATTCAATTCCATTCTACGATTCTATGACATCAGTAACTAAGATTACAACCACAATAAGTGTTTCAGAGTTGTTCAAGGACTTAGAATGACCTAGAAAAGAATGCTGTTTTATCTAGATATTTATGTCCTCTCATTAAAAGAAAGGATTTCTTCTTTCATTTTCTTGCTTTACAGTGCAAGAAAAGCTTATTCTCAAGGCCACAGAAACAACCTACTTAGCAAACATGTTAGCAGGTTATGGGAAATGTCAGCAAAAATGTTGGATGAGCATTGTGAACAGCAAGTAATGGGTGTTGGAAACAGGAAAATTGTTTGTGTGTTTTCATCCCCAAGTTATTTTGGTAACAAACACTGTGCTGTTGAAAATTAACAGCTGAGGAGGCAACAGTCACACCATCAAAGCAGCACAAATCCTCTGACTTATGGTATTACTGTGGCCTTGGAAAAAGCCAACCCACAGCTGAGAGCAGCTACCCACTAACTGCAATAAGCAAATGCATAAAGTATTGTTGCTGGGGTTTTGGGTGAACTTACTTGATTTTGGACTTCTAATTTTGGAGTTTAAAAGGAGAGAAAAGTTTTGAAGGAGAGAAACAAGGAACTTGTTTCTTTATCACTTTTCCAAAGAAATCAGTCTCCTGCATAAAGGTTCCACAGAAGAGATTTGTTATTTTTTTAACCTTTTCACAAGCAATGTCACTTCTTGTACAAAGGACCCAAACGAGCATGATATCATCTCTGAGAAAGAGGAGGACAGAAGAAACCTGCATCCTTTCCCTCCTTTATAGCATATGCAAACACCAACACAATCTCTCCTGAGGCTGCTTCAGTGACAACAGCATGTATTAGAGCCACCTCAAAAAGACAAAACACACCTCAGCTGTGTAGGACACATGCTGCTTGTTGTGCCAAAGAGCAGAAATGCAATAACAAGGGTCACTTGCCGTGTGCATTTCTGGTGTCCTCAGCATTAGAAGGACATGGAGCTGCTGGAGCAAGTCCAGAGGAGGCCACGAGGATGAGCAGGGGCTGGAGCAGCTCCCGTATGGAGACAGGCTGAGAACATTGGGGCTGTTCAGCCTGGAGAAGAGAAGCTGCTGGAGACCTCAGAGCAGCTTCCAGGGTCTGAAGGGGGCTACAAGGATGCTGCAGAGGGACCTGCATCAGGGACTGGAGCGACAGGACAAGGGGTGATGGGTTCCTACTGTAACAGGGGAAGTTCAGGTTAGATCTAAGGCAGAAGCTCTTCCCTGTGAGGGTGCTGAGGTGCGGGCACAGGGTGCCCAGAGAAGCTGTGGCTGCCCCATCCCTGGCAGTGTTCAAGGCCAGGGTGGACACAGGGGCTTGGAGCAACCTGCTCTAGTGTGAGGTGTCCCTGCCCGTGGCAGGGGTTGGAGCTGGATGATCTTAAGGTCCTTTCCAACCCAAACCAGGCTGGGATTCTGCTTAACTCAAAGAGCTCACTGAGGTCAAGGGGGCAGGAGGGAAGAGAATTTGCATAAGTCTCAATGTAATTCCACTGAATTATGTGTGAACACAACTCCCCAAGCAGATTTCCACCACAATATTGTGTCTCCAGCTCCTCCCAGTCTACTAAATTCTCTGCTGACAAAGTTACCGCAGGCTATCAGCCACGATGGTTTAGACCCATCCCCAACCACACTGTACTCCACATCCTGCTACAACTAACTTCAATGTGGATGTATTTCTAGGCTGCTGCTGCTCCGTGCTCATGCTGACACAGGCAGGAGAAATCCATATGCAACTGTTTGCCCCTCGTCTTCACCACAAGCTGCAGCACTCTGGTGGTCAGTTGGAGGCAGGCTGAAGCACTGCCTTCCTTAGCGGTTAAAAAGAGAAGCCTTTCAGAAAGACATCAACACCAGGGCACATCCCAGGCTATAGCTACTGGAGTGGCTGGAAAGGGGCACCGAGAGGGAGTCTTGCAGATCAGAGAACTGAAGGGCACTGGCAAGACAGCCAAGGACAAATCAGAACAAGAGAGTGCTGGCAATGATGAAGCTATTTGTCAATACTACAGGGCACTGCCACAGTCCTCTCAGCTGGGAGGCACAGCACAGGTCAATGAGGACACCGAAATGCCCAGTCTAAACTTCAGGAAACACTTTGAGACGGGTCCCACAGCACATTTTGTGGGAGAGGGGGTAAGGGAGAGAGAGCATTTCCTAGCACTGCACCCTGCCACAGGCCACAGCACTTTGTTCCAGCGTTTTAACAAGTGTATTTCATAGCATTTTACCAGGATACCTCAGGTTTCACAACACATCAACAGGCAGGAGAGTGTCTTTTAGGAGAACTTGATAGAGCAGTGATTTGCATTCACATCACAGTTCACAAAAGCAGAGAAGTAGCAGCATGGCAGGAGCAAGAGGCCAAGAACACTCAGTCCCTCCTGGTCGAAGAATTTCTTGCAGAACTGTGTTACCGTATTTGCCACAGATATAAAATGGAATTTTAAGAAACAATGTCTTATAATGGTGGTGATATTACAAGGTAGAACTACCCTGCCACTTGCTCTAGCCTGGAGAGCAATGCTTTTTCTGTACCTCAGGGGGACTATCCTGGGAAATGATTTCATTCTCTTCTTGTGCTTTTTTCTGGCTTTTAAAGAAACACCCTTCGAGCTTCCTGAGCACAAAAACACACGAGTAACAAACCCTTCAAAATAGGCACCTACACTGTTATTACCCCTGTTCATGCAAGCTACTGAGTCCTTCCCACCTTTGTTCTTCCACATAAGCAGCCCCCCAACCCAATGCCAGGCTCCCCTAAGCAGCCACACACAAGCATTTGCATGTACACCATGTACACAAGAGGTACATCCTATTTCAAATGCAAGTTGCAAGAGGGGAGAGATTAAAAACCAAAATCCCCAGTCTCAGCACTGGGAGAAGTCCACAAGGATGCTCGTTCAGTACAAGGTGTGTTCTTAATGTGCAATGGAGATTGGAAAGAACAATAACCATCTCCTACTATCAGTTCTTGGGGACCCTGTATTGAATCATGCAATGTTTTTGCCATTCAGAACTTGGGCAGGGATCTGCAAGGGAAGCTGAGAGGGGGAGGGAAGAAACGAGACTGAAGATGGCCCCAAAGCCTGAGGACCAGACAGCTCAGCAACGGAAAGTCCTTGGAGCTGCCAAGGCAGCAGTGAAGGGACACAGGAAGTCCCCATGACAGCCACAGTGATAAGTGACTGCTCAATGCTGCTGCCAGCCTTGCTGCGAGCCAGGACTCAGTGGAAAATAACAGCAAGAAGGAGGCCAAGAACAAAGAGACAATTGGGCTTGAGGCCATGTTCCAGGCAGGGGCTTCTCCCAGAGAAGCGCTGCAGTGCCCCAGCACGAGAAGCAGCCAACCCCAGCCAGTTTCTGCCTCCTACAAGCCTGAGCCTCTGGCACTGCTCAAAGCATCTCTGGAGCCTTGAGCAGCGTCGGTACTCGCTGTCCTAGATTCAATGATACAGGCAACCAGTTCAGAGGGGCAACACCAAGACAAAACGTAACGGAATCCTTTTCTTCCCAAGCACCGGCATATTTCTGACCTCTACAACTGAATGTGAACACCTGGACTATTTATTTCCAACTTCATCATTTTGACTGGTGTTGATTCAACTCGAAGATTTGCACTTTTATCCCAAAGCTTTCACAAAAGTTGTAGTAATTCCAACAAGTGAAACTACAAACAGCTTTAGTGTATGTGTGTAGGTGCATATACACATATGTATTTGTACTTGTGAAGAAGCACCACAACTGAAGTAAAGCATAGTGATAATAGAACACCAACGACAGCAATAATGAGAATAGGAAACAACAGAAAAAGAAATAAATGAGAACTCAGAAAACACAAAGTGATGCCCAATACAATTGCTCACCATCCACTGACCAATACCCAGCCCGACCCAAGCAGTGATCTGGGTCTTCTGGGTGACTCCCTCTGGAAGGAGAGGTTTCTGTACTGGGCATGACGTGCTGTGGTATGGAATACCCCTTTGGCCAGTTTGGGTCAGGTGTCCTGTCTCTGCTTCCTCACCACTTCCCATGTCCTTCCTCCCTGGCAGAGCATGAGACTGGAAAGTCCTTGATCAGGGTAAGTGCTACTGAGGAACAACTAAACCATCGGTGTGTTACCAGTGTTGTTCCTCAACTAAAGCCCAAACACAGCCCTGCTCTAGAAATTAAAATAACTGTTACTGAAACCAGATCAAAGCCACAAGAATCCAGTATGAAACAGGCTGCCAAGTTCCAGCAGCTCTGGAAGCCCACACTTCTCTTTCCTCATGCACAGAGCTGCACTCAAGTTGCTGAGCCAAACTTAGTGCATCAGAGGAGCAGTTCTGGATGAAATGACTCATCAAATTAGAATGTGACTTAAGCCAACAAACCAAGGACTGTTAAAGATTTAAACATTTAGTTTTAAAATATATCTCTAGTTCTTACTTCGAATATATCTACAATTAATGTTGGAAGCGGCCCTCAACCAACTGTGCATAAGTCATTGCTGGCAAATACCTGCCCAATCCAGTCTAAAGGACACAAGCTCCACCACCTCTTAGTGGGTGACGAGTTTCCTCCCTGCTTGGAGAGAAATGATCCTCTGGACAGAAGCCAGACCCCACTGAAAAGAGGTAACACAGCCCATGCAGTGAACACGTGTAAATACTCATACAGAGGCTGGCAGTTATAATAGTGATCACAAAAGGAAAAGCACTCACACAGGGGGAATTGCCCTGACACAAAGATGCTTTACTAGTCAGTTCACTTAGGTCTTGAATCCTTGTTCCTATAATGTTTATTTGTATCCTGCATACTGACTTTTCCCCTAAACTTTAATCTTCCCTTGAAAGTACTAGTGAGTCTTATTCAACCCAGTTATTGCCACCTCAGACAGGGACAAAATCAGCTTGCTTGCTTTGTTCCCATTTAGCTCTGCATTCCCACCAGCCCACAGCGAGGCTCATGGGGCAGACCCTGGCAAACAGCTCAGTCTTTCCTCTCTCCTATGCCAACATTTTAAAGGTACCCTTTGATCTCAACTGCAAGTCCAGGACAACCAAACCTCACCAGACTAGTGGAAGCCACAAAAATAAGTCACTGCTTCATTGCCCTCAAGGCCCCTTGGCATTTTCTGGAGTGTATCACAGTTGCTCTCAGCTCTAGTTAGCTTCTAGTTTCAGTCCTGTTTAGTATAGCCCTGAATTCCAGCAGCAACTCACATTGCTAACCACAAGTACATGTGATAAAAAGCATTAATTACTTACACACAACTCACTCTCATTCTTTGGTCACAAATAGTATGTCTTTCATAACCAAATTAACGCATCCTTCAACACCTTTATAATAAACCAAGTTAAAGCCCTGCACCCAAATACCTTCTGATCTTATAACCAAATCATGTATCTATTGTGGATGCTTTGCTTAGGTGAAGTTGTCTTAAATGAGTTTGCCCTTTGGCTATGAAGTCATGCACTGGTATTTTTTCCTTATGCTTCTTTAGGCATCAGAGCAAGGAGACAGTACCTGACGAGAAGAGCAGAGCAGCTCTGGAGATGGCAGCACACTTTAACCATGACTCCAACCCATCAAGTAACTTCATGGTGATGAGGCCAAGCTTGGTGGTCAGTCTGCTGGTCAGGATAAGCCACGGTCTAGACAGACCGATACTGACAGGACAGCCCATGTATTTGACAGAGGCCACATCAGCAGGGTTCACAGACAAGCATAGCTGTGGGGAAACTGGAGACCAACACCCCTACAGCATTGCTCAAGAAAAGAAGAGTAACCCAAGGCTGAGCTTAAATGGTGCTTCTGGCCCATAGGTGGGGTGGGAGGCCCAGATGAGGCTCATAAGGGCCCTTAACAACTATTAGTGCTGCAGGGCACCTGACAGGAGATTCCATGAAATTAGTAGGATGCTACCTTTTGAAGCTCACTGTCTGAAGAAACACATCATTCACCCTGAGGAGCTACAGACAGCAAGGAGCAAATCTTGCTCTGGTATTAGTGCTCCTCTTCATCATGGATAGCTAAAGAAAATCAGAGAATTAGCACTGGGGACAATGGGGCAAATAAAGCTGCTTATATCTCAGTCTGCCTAAATGCTTTCTCCATGACAAGTTAGAGCTCTGGTAATACTTAGGGTGACGTTCAGAATGCAGCCAACATTGTGCTCATGGGGAAAAAGGAGAAAAAAGTACCCACAAGTCATCTCAACCCAAGGAGAATCAATCTCTTCCAGAATCAGCGAGGTCCCTGCAAAGGTAGTTGTTTTCCATCAACCAGAAAACCACTAAAATTCAGAGGAAGTTCCTATTGGCAGTTATCTTTAACGACCAAGCCTCTCATACGTGTTCAGATGGCTAAGTTTGGGTGTACCCTCTTCCATCTGAGCCATTGCTCCATGACTGTGGTTTATCCTGTAGCTGTTGGGCTTAGCTGTCAGCAGCATTTCTTTTCAGGTGGTATAAACAAATAAATAGGTAGATAAAATACAAATGTAACGTGGCCACTATTCAATACACGGTGGTTCCTGCCCTGTTTCTAGCCCAGCACACGTGTAACTCAGCTATCTCAGTGGGACCAAAGAATAAAGGTCATCTTCTTATTAAGAGCCCTGTGTGTTTTCTGAACCCCGCTGTTGGAGCCTTTTGGAGAGGCTGCACATGCTGAGCTACCGCAGCAAAGCAGAAAGGAGGAATAATTTCCAATCCTAGTCCAAAACTCCCTAAGCACAAAAAGCCTGTCCTTAATGCCTGCCATGATTTGATTCCACTTGAGCATAATGTAGTCTGGCCTTTCAAACATCTTTTAAAACTCATTTTCTTCCCGTTTCCTACTTTTTAATCTGCACAGTGGACAAGCGTTTTGAGCATTAGGAGGGAGCAGTCTAACCTATACAAGCCTTAGCACTGCTCAGCTTCTTGAACCTGTGGAGACTGGAGCAATGGACTCAGAGGAAGAGTTTCTGTCACCGTGTCTTGGAAATGACACAGTGTGCAGACAGCTTCACAGCTCATCAGTTTTAGAGCATTTTAGGAACAAGTGTTTGTAATTTAAGATCAATTGTGATCTAATATATTATTTTCTAACGATGAGATAATTATTTAAAAGATACTTCTAATTCCCTGTTAGGAAACCAGTAACAAATCTAAATCACATTTCCAACACTTCTTTCTTCAGTGCTTTTTGGCTTATTACTAAAGGCAGACTTTGATTCAGCTGCAAAATCCTGTTGTGTCTGAAGGTTAAGTGTCACAAATGGAAGCAAGTTGATTTTAGTGCCATGTTTAAATCAGTTTGCTTTCTGCAAAAACATGTTTGATGAACATGTTTTGAAGTTCTGCAGAGCCCTTTTTAATAGCCAGGATTTATTAGCAGCACACTTCTGACTGAAACCAGCATTGCTTTCTTTTTGCACCTCACACAGACTGTTGGGCAGTTGTATTTCAGCCTTGGCCATGCTCATAATCTTGAGTTAGCACAAAGCAATCAAACTGCATGAAAAATTCAGTGCGATGTTGTCCTAGTTTTAACACAGCTGGAAGATACAACAAATGACTCAGGGATATTCTGAGAAGTGGTAAACAAAAGATAAGTGGTAGTGCATGAACAAAGCCATTACTTCCCTGTTCCCCTATAATTTGATTTTAAAATGAAACTTTACTATATGACCCTTTTGTCAATGTTAGAATTAAAAGTGTTAAGACAATCGCAGGCATTTCTCCAAAACCATGCTAGCACTATATTTTCTTGTCAGTTCAAAACGACTGTATACCTATATTCTCACTTCTGGAGTTTATCTTCTGATGGCACCCAACAGTGCTCGCTTACATTGACAAAGGACCCACAAAGACCATGTCTATTTCTTTTAGAGCATTCCCTGCAAAACGATTGTCCCGTTTATCACCCACACACGTAGGCCTGTTGAACCTCTGCCACAAATGTGTTCTTCGACAATGCAGACCTGTGATCCAGCTCAAACAGCCCCGTCTGTTGCAGGGATTAAAATCACCCTGCAGCAGCAGTTACACAACATTTGGCTGTGAAATGCTCACTAACATGAAGAGAAAGCCTCTGAGATGTTGAAAAATGGAGTGGCGCTGCCTGGGAGGCAGCCGGGTTTGAGATGCTTACTGCCTGCTGCCCAGCCTTAATTACCTTCAGAAAGGGGTTGTGGCCAAATCCCTTTCCATTCCCTAAGGTAAGTTCTATCAGAATGCTTAACTTGCATATTAGAGGAGCAAAGACTGCCAGAGCTCTGGTTTCAAGTTTTCCTATAAATCCCAAATGTGAAGGATTTCCCCGGGATATTATCTAGCATTCACAAACTTTGCAAGAGACTAAAGGTTCTATTCCAATGGACAGTTACTTCAGTCCTGTGGATCAAACTAGCCACAGATACCTCCTCACCCTTTAAAAAGACACCCTTCCAAACTGGGCATTCCTTTTGCTATTTGCCTCTTTGCTGCTACCAGTGTCATACAAAGTGAGGGTTGGCAAAATGGAAGAAGGCAGAAGCTTTGGTTCATTTGTCTTCATCACTTTTCCATGTTTGAAGTAAGGGTTGCTGTGCCAGTGTGTAAGCATAACGGATTGGATCTTTTACAAGAAGCAATCTCATGGAGCAAGAATCAATTAGAGTTAAAGTTTAGTTTGCTTCCAGAACCCCTAAAGTAGACATCAGTCCTAAACAATACCTCTAAAAGCACTTGGTGGAGAAACTGTACCATGTGTCTTTGTATCCTTATCAAAACTTCCAAAGCAGAAAGAAAGAAGAATTTGCTCCAAAGCTCAACACAGTAAAAGAGCACTTAAAACTACAAGTCTTTTGTTCTTTATGTAGACACTGTGAATCCAAAATGATTCTGTCTCCTAACAATAACCCAGATTGACACCGATGTGGTCAGAAAGAGACCAACCCATGAACCAAAAGAGAAAGCAGTGATTTACACAACCACTGACATTTTCACTTTGCTGAGTATTCTTCATACCTATTTCTAAAGAATCAGTGCTCTGATTACCTGTATTTTATGAGGAACAGCTGAGGGAACTGGGGGACTGCATCACTCTCTACAACTACCTGACAAGAGGCTATAGCGAGGTGGGGTTGATCTTTTCTCCCAAGGAGCAAGTGACAACAAGAAGAAACGGCCTCAAGATGCACCAGGGCAGGTTTAGCTGGAGCTGAGGAACAATTCCTTGCCCAAAGGGTGCTCAGGCATTGGAACAGGCTGCCCAGGGCAGGGCTGGAGTCACCGTCCCTGCAAGTGTTCACACCCCGGGTAGACGAGGCCTCAGTGCCAGGGGTTAGTGGTGGCCTTGGCACTGCTGGGAACAGTTGGACTGGATGAGCTTAAAGGTCTTTTCCAACCTGGTTGATTCTATGATCACTGCACACTCATGATGTCTGCCTTTATCACTGGACACAAAACCCCCATCACCTATTCTTGCTGTTCATGCAATTCTGTGTCAAAAGACTCATACAAACAGGAAAACAAGGACTTTGTTATGAAGACGACGCTCCCATCTGTATGATGCAGCTGAAGAGCTTTACACCTAGTGACAAGATCTGCTAAGCCACAATGAGCTCTGAGTTTAGAAAGTCCCCAGGTTGCAAAACACACTTGCCACACACTGCAAGAGAAACAGGGGAAGTTGACATGTTTCACTTGCAAAATAACACTCATGCAATAGTAAGGCAGGATGGAAGAAGTTTCCGAATGAGTCAAATAATTTTGTTGCAGAGCTTGGGAGTAGTATTAAAAAGTAAAATGCCTGGAGACAGGAATGAGACATGAGATGGGACTGAGATATCTGTCATAATGAAGTCACAGCTTTGTTCCTGGGTGAGTGGTTTGGGGAGCAGATGCATACAGTGTTTATAACCTGCCTGCAGACTGGTGGCTGACCTCCACATGGGACTGATGTAGAGGAGATAACGGCTACTGCTGCTTATAAAAACATGCTTTTGGTCTGGGTCACATTCGGACAAATGCCACAAACACCACAATGAGGGAAGTTACACCACCTCTTGCAGGACTGGGGGCTCGGTAGAGGCCCTTAACGAACATCATCACATTTCAAGCAGAGCTTTTGTCTCTAATGAGCACAGGACTAAATAAACATACCATAAAGCATATACTGAGGATGTCCAGCTCAATGACTTCATGGGGCTTACAGGGCAGCTAAGGCTTGACTCTGTCATACCACAGCAGACTCTAAGGGAACATAGAATCATAGAATCATGGAATGGTTTGGGTTGGAGAGGACCTTAAGATCACCCAGGTCTAACCCCCTCGCATGGGCAGGGACACCCCGCACTAGACCATGATGCCCAAGCCCCATCCAACCTGGCCCTGAACACTGCCAGGGACGGGGCAGCTTCTCTGGGCACCCTGTGCCAGCGCCTCAGCACCCTCACAGTAACATGTACCATTCAGCACAGACAGGCTGAATGAATGGGCTACAGACCTCTCTGTGCCCCTCCTCACCAGCTGAGCTCCAAAGGCATTCCCAGAAGACAGCAGTGACTTTACCAGCCTGGCCCAAATCTTAACCTGTCAATTCAGATCTGAGCGGGTCCTTATTCCATTCATAAGTAATAAAGAGTATGTCAAAAGTGTTTAGTGGGTGCTGAAGCGTATCATGCTGTGGCTTATTAACACTATCTGTGCAGCCAGAAACTGCCACAAGGGCTGCTAGAAAAGCCTCAAGCAGGTGCTTCTGGGTGTTTGCCCCATCCCCATGGACACTGGTTTGCTGAACATCCACGTGTCACACACTGGTCACTTAGCAGGACATGGTTGTTGGGATGAGAGCTGAATGACTTTCATATGAAACAACTCGCATTTCTCTAGCTGCTAGTGGTTTTGATTGGGGAAAATACAACCAACCCTTTTACTGGCTGCATCATTAAAGAATCACACTGCTCTTCCTGTGGATTTTCCTGCTTCTGGCTTTCCACTGTAATCCATTAAGTGTTACAGCATTAGCAGAGATTTAACATACCAGGTTTAATCAACAGTACTTCTCATACATCAGCATTTGCACTCAGAGAACTGTACGTTAAATAGCGGGTTTAGGGAATTATCTGACCTCTCCCTCTCTAGCCTGCACCTTCTAATTACAACTTCCCTTGTTTTGGTATGAAATATTGGCAAGGTTAAACCTGGCCGCAGCACTTGCAGCTTTCCTCAAGAGGCCCACAGAAACAGCCTATTCTTGTACAAACCACGGCTGCAAATGTGCTCGGACTAGCAATGTGTTTGGTATTCATGAGGTTTACAGTTCTAGCTTGCAGCCAGGAAAATTGCTGTGATTTCTTTGTAAGTGTCTGAGCAGAAGGCAAATAAAAGATGTATAATATGCTTACTACCACACACAGTTCTTTAGACTCCTGCTACATTTCTCCTGACAATTCCTTCTCCATCAATCCTCCTGTCCTGGAATATCTCCCTGACGTTTGCTGCCATGAAAGCAAACGGCGTCTTCTGGTTGACATCTTTTAAAATTGATTCTACTAAAGAACATCTGTTTCTTCTCTTGTACCTAGAAGCAACTGGACTTCATTACTGGGCCAGAGAGAAAGCAACAACATGATTACATTGATGGGGAAAATCAAAATTTGAGAGCATTGGGGCTGTTCAGCCTGGAGAAGAGAAGCTGCTGGAGACCTCAGAGCAGCTCCCAGGGTCTGAAGGGGGCTACAAGGATGCTGCAGAGGGACCTTCATCAGGGACTGGAGCGATAGGACAAGGGGTGATGGGTTCAAACTGGAACAGGGGAAGTTCAGGTTGGATCTAAGGCAGAAGCTCTTCCCTGGGAGGGTGCTGAGGCGCTGGCACAGGGTGCCCAGAGAAGCTGTGGCTGCCCCATCCCTGGCAGTGTTCAAGGCCAGGTTGGACACAGGGGCTTGGAGCAACCTGCTCTAGTGGAAGGTGTCCCTGCCCATGGCAGGGGGATGGAACTGGATGATCTGAAGGTCCTTTCCAACCCAAACCAGTCCAGGATTCCGGTATTCTGTGATTAATAAATCTTCATCTTCAACATCTTCATCTTCAACACATCTAATCTAATCTAATAAATCTTCAACACGTTATTTTGTGACACAATGGGCAGGTTTATCTAATTGTCCAAATACTGAGCCCAGCTCTTATCTCACAGTCACTGGGCTAGTAGGAGCTGACCAAGTGCATTGTCATTGACAAACAAACATTCTGCCACTTACAGGCTCAAATCAATACAGCTTCATGGAAAATGCATCATGGATCTCTTTCCACAAGAACAAAAACTGAGCCACAAATAGCCCTGCAGTGAAGAGCATTCCAACAGGCCATGGAATACCTCCAAGCATCCATCCCATTCTGGAGTAATTAGAGAGGGTCTCTATCAGTGCTCATTTACTCCTGGAGTTGGAGCATGACTCAAGTCTGTGGAAACACTTCCAGTCCTACCTACCAATGGATCTGGGCCAGTCTTCAGGCATTCAACCACCCAGTAGCATCCCCAGCATGCAGAGATGCTGTTTGCCTCTTCTCTGAGAATTAGCTGACAAGCAGAGAAAAAAGCAAACTCCAGTCTCACTGACTGGTCCTTTACCCACTGCACCTTATGCCAGTGTCATTCCCCTACCTCACAAGCCCTCTGCATCCCAGCCCATGACCACACACTCCTTTCCAGGCCTTTTATCAGGAAAACAGTAAAATGGCATTTGGAGGTTTTGGAAGTTTTCCTTCTTATATTAGAATTCAACTTCTCTCATGGCAGGGAGTTGGAACTGGATGATCTTAAGGTCCTTTCCAACCCAATCTTTTCCAGATAGTTTCATTTTGGCTGGACAAAGGTTTTTCAAACATAAAGTCAATTTTTCCTTGCTAAAAAACCTGCGTAGCCAGTTTCATCCAGAGGAAGATTCATCTGCTCTGATTAAAAACTCTGAAATCCCCATCCTTCTCCTTCATTTTTTGCCTTCATTTCATATTCTAGTTCTAAATACCTGATCTGAATTTCAGTAGGATGCTAGCATGACTCTGGGGCTCCCTGAGGAACAAGGGGGTATTTCAACCCTGGCCCATCACTACTTCTGGAATACTAATATTTCTTGCTGTGTGTATCCCTGTCCCTTTAATAATTATATCCACTATTATCAGGTGCAGAATCCAGGATGTAATACAGAGTACAGATGGCACATTTGCACTTAAGAAAGTATCATGTATTCTAGAGTCAAACTCACACCCTGCTGGAATTTTAACAGCTTCTCCTCCATGAAAAGACTTCAGTAGCATCATGCTACTGTTCATTTTGTCCTTTCATGTCTTACGTCAGGAAAGTAATCGTGTTTTAATAAAGAGAGTGCTTGTTTAAAAGACAGAAAAGTTAAGCTGTTTTCTTGATTTAGTTTGCAGTTTGGAAAGGCTTCAATTAACACAGTACACTAAGATGTGAAGCAAAATAGGTTTAAAAAAGGGCCTTCTTTCCATAAAACATGGAATGACCTTTACAGATGCATGTCCACAGCACCAACAACTGAAAAGGTGCAACAGTCTGTTCAGCATCATCTTTGACACAGTTTGCTCCCTTCAGAGCTTAAAGTCTCACTAGATGATGCAGAAGAAAAGATTGTCTCCTTCTGCCAGCTATTAGTATTTCATCCCATTCAGGCAATAAAGGAAGATTATTCTAAAGCTGTAACAACACATGGGTGAGAAGCGTGTTTGTATGGATGCAGAATGCAAAATGAAGGTAAATGTGTCTCTGCTGTTGCCACTAGAGAAGGGAAGCTGCAAGCTGCCTGGCTTCTCTCCTCTTATCAGTTACAAGGAGTCTAGAAAGAGTCCTACAAAGGGCTACCACTCTGGCAGCCCTCCTACTAGGTGTAGAGGAGGCACCTGAGGGGCAGCAAGCCCACCCTATCAGCACATAGCAGCACTGCCACCCGTGCCCCTGCTTGTTCTTAGTCCAAAGTAACTTCTTTCAGTGTGATATGTGAGCCTGTTGAATGCTGATGGGAAGGAGATAATCCATCAAGGGGGGGGTTCTGTAAGGAAAACTCCCTTCTCTACTACAGCTTCCTTGCATCTCAGTGGGAAGCATGTGAGCAAGACAAACCAACACACATAAGTCACTTCTCGGCAGAGCAAATGAACTCACAGTTCCTCATGCACTGGGTACATCACTCTCTGTACCTGAGCTGCCTAACCTGAAGCTCATTCAGGCATCTCCATGCTGCACCAAAGTCAGTTCATTACTGTAGCATCAGCACAACGAAAGGCTGAGCAATATGAGGCTTTACAGGTGTTTGCCTTCAAATCCAGAAGGCTTGCCACATTCCCAACAATCCGTTGTACAGGCTTCTGTCCTTCATAGAGCTGATCTGGGGGAGGAGGAGAAAAAAAAAACTATTTGTTGTCATAGAAACAGTAGGACTTTGTGCTACTGCACAGGCTGATATGTGAGGATATTATTGTCTGGCCTTTTTCCAGGCAACCAGATTGAGAAATGCTCAAAAGCTTTTAAAAAAGCCCCTGCAATTTTGCCAAACGATCTACAGTTTCCACAAACATGTTCAAATATTTACCAAATGTTGTGAATAAATCTGAAGAACCCTGGGGATGAGAAACAGAATTGAAAAATGGTCTTCTTGTCAGCTGTTCCTGACCCCAAAGCACAGACAAGCAATGGACATCTCGTACAGCTACAGGAAATGCCCAGAAATCTGTCATCAGTTATGAAGGGGCAATTAAAACAACAGCAAGTTGTCTTCAGTTCCCACCACTCAGCTGAGGCTAATATTTAAAGAGCCTATAATTAAGGTTAATACTGCAAAAGCAGATATCCCAAAGGTTTAGCAGCTACCAAAGAAAGGAAGTAACGAACTGAGAGGAAGGTAAGGTGGTCATGGATTTTCCTTTATGTTCTTTGTAGCTGGAGAATAAGAGTGTTGGTAAATGGTTAAACAAAATGCACAGGAGTGACCACGCTTCATGCCACTTCAGGTAAACTGTGAACCCCTCGTACCTCCAGAGGAAACCAGGTTATTAGTTATAGAAGACTAGAATAGATTATCCAACAGTTTAGCTGTGTGCTGGGCACGGGTTGTGGGGGGGAAGCAGTTTAGAGTATAAAGGTGACCTCTTAATCCACCCGCGTTGAAACTTCTCATTCTTATCTCAACAGTCCGGTTTTCTCTCCATCTCTTCCAAATAGCTCAAAATTCTATCTCATTTAGCACAAAAATCACCACTCCCTTGCTGGAAGCCAGACAAAATGACCCAAGTGGCTTTACATGTCCTGTGTGGATTAAAACTAAATTGCCCTGTGACTTGCAAAGAGCCTGTCTCTGTTGTGCAGGCACAACATCATCTGCCATCTAGGAGTTAACATCCAGCACTTCTATTGCCCCATGAAAATATCCTGCAGTTTTCTTGCTGAAGGAAGCTTATGGATCAGGGTCAAAGGGACACACCAATGAGGGACATCACTGTGGGATCTGCTACAGGCCGCCTGACCAGGAGGACTCTGTGGATGAAGCGCTCTACGGACAGATGGGAGCAGCCTCATGCTCGCAGGCCCTTGTCCTCATGGGGGACTTCAACCATCCTGATATCTGCTGGAGGGACGGGACAGCCCAGCTCAAGCAATCCAGGAGGTTCCTCGATTGTGTGGAGACAACTTCCTCTTGCAAGTAACAGAGGAACCAACAAGGAGAGGTGCCAGCTTGACCTGGTGCTCACCAATAGGGAGGGGCTGGTGGGGAATGTGATGCTCCAGGACAGCCTTGGCTGTAGTGACCATGAGATGGTCGAGTTTGAGATCCTCAGGACAGCGAGAAAGGTGTGCAGCAAGCTCACTGCCCTGGACTTCAAGAGAGCAGACTTTGGCCTCTTCAGGAACCTGCTTAGTAAGGTTCCATGGGATACAGTCCTAGAGGGCAGGGGGGCTCAAGGCTGGTGGTTGATATTCAAGGACCGCCTGCTACATGCTCAGGAGTGTTGCATCCCGACTAAAAGGAAGTGCAGCAGGAGGGCCAGGAGACCTCCATGGATGGATAAGGAGCTGCTGAGGAAACTCAGAGGGAAAAAAGAAGCTTACAGAAGGTGCAGGCGAGGACAGGCAACCTGGGAAGATCACAGGAACGTTGTCTGGGAAGCCAGGGACCAGGTCAGGAAAGCTAAGGCCCAGTTAGAATTAAATCTGGCAAGAGACGTCAAAAATAACAGGAAAG
>NW_009934063.1:0-357 GCF_000696875.1 Nestor notabilis | reverse complement strand
AGCAAATGCTCAGACCACACCACCCAAGTCTTGGAAGGCCAACGCAGGGACTGTGAGAATGAAGACCTTAGGCCCACTGTAGGAGAGGATCAGGTTTGTGACCACCTTAAGAACCTGAACGTGCACAAGTCCATGGGTGTGGAGATTAATGGCATGGACCCAGAGCATCTTCATGCAGTGAATTGCCTTATTGCCTACTGCTCTAACTTCTGTACCATTCTAACAACAGTTACTTTTAGCCTATTGCTCTAGCTTTTATACCTTTCTATTTGTAGCCCATCATGTTTAGTTCCTGACTTACAGATTGTTGTTTAACACTGCTCACCGTCCCAGAATAGCCAGTCTCTTATCTTTATG
>NW_009934062.1:120247-125851 GCF_000696875.1 Nestor notabilis | reverse complement strand
TTAGGCACTGGAGCTGCTCTGAGGTCTCCCCGGAGGTATACGGGGGACATACGGGCATCAGAAAGAACTGGGGTTGCGTAGCTGTTCCCTCAAAATGTTATGCTGAGAAAAGGTTCTGGGGAGAGGTCCAAGTCTAAGTTAGAGATGCCAGCATTGTTCCCAGTGCTGCAAAGGGAGAAGTTGGGGTAGGAGCGTGGGCTGGCAGAGGGGAAAAGCTCTGTATCATCATGTAGCTGTGAGCTGGCAGACAACCATGAGAGGCTAGAGGGGCAGATCGTTAGCGGGGGTAGAAGGGCAGAGGTCTGCCGTACAAGGATCGGTCTGTGCCAGGGGAGGGGAGATTTCCAAGTGATGAGCATGATTTACTGTGGGTCCAGGGGAAGGAGGATGCGTCTGGCCAAGTGTGGCAAAGCCCGTAGGGTGCCAGGATGGAAGATTTTGAAAAGAAACAAGTCTGAACCAGAGGAAAAGCTCTCCAGACAGCAGCAGTTGGACTCGGTGCATGTTGTTCTCAGCAGCCAGATGTCCACGTCAGTGCAATCACTGGGGGTGTTAATTGGCATGAGGATGGATGCTGCTCGCAGCGAGACCGGAGACCAAATTGCCTTGCTGTGACTGCTCTGTCAGTGGGAGCTGACGCTTGTCCTCAGGATTTTTTTTCCAGGTAAGAGCTGAGCAGAGCTCCTGAGCCTTCGTGGAGATGCTCTCTAAGTTGCTATGCTCGGGAACAGCACCCACACGGATGTCCAGAAAAGCGAGGACCTCTGTTTCCCCTCTTCAACTAGCAAATAGATAATGAACACACTCAACCCTGTAGCTACTTACAGAAGATACTTGTAAAACCGAGTGTTAGATAATTGCCTGTTGCAGCCCATAGTCAAGACAAAAAGTGTTCTTGGAAATATTTTTTGAGTAACAGGGGCTGAAAACATGATTCCTACCTTGGGTTAGAGATAACAGCTGAAAACCCTGGATGCAGTAAGAAAGGCTCTTACTCCCCCTGCTCACATTTACTTCATTAGCCTGTACAAATACTCAGTAAAGACATTCCTGATTAGACTTCAGGTTGTGTTTCAAAAGCATCACTAATAAACAAAGCTCTTGATTATTTTGAAAACCTCCAGTAACCTTTCCCCTCGTATAACTTTGTTTCCAAGTGTAAATTGCTGGAATTATAAATGCAGCTTCATGAAATTGCCTGTAATGGACTTATGTAATTGGCTTGAAACAATCCATACATTAAAATCGTTAATTATGATGAAAAGGGGTTCTTGTGTCCCGGAAGGTGAAATTAAGGAAGAGAGGGCACAGAGAGGTCGCTGCAGGGATGAATCCTCCCCAGGCTGTTGATAAGGCTCACACAGGCTTTTATGTTCTTGCTGCCTTTTTTTTCCCCTTTCTTGATAAAATCAGATGTAGAGAAAAGCTCAGTTGGACCTTTATACTGTGTGGAACATGTTGTGCAATGCCACTATTTATGCTTTTCTTCATAAATCCCACTCAAATTCAAATTCTTCCCTCGTCTAGTTCATTACAGGTTAAATTTGGTGTTCTGTGGAATTCATCTTTAAACCTAAAGTCAGGCTCTATGGGAACTCTCCCACTTGTACTTAGGCGTAAGTATTTACAGGCATAGGACAGTGGTTTTCGGGGGTGCACCAAGCCTTGGTTGACCTGCTGTCCCAGGGCGACCTCATGGCTGGAG
The DNA here is from genome assembly GCF_000696875.1 of Nestor notabilis. NCBI lineage: Eukaryota > Metazoa > Chordata > Aves > Psittaciformes > Psittacidae > Nestor > Nestor notabilis. The sequence continues at coordinate 124,146 of NW_009934062.1, read as the reverse complement.
CCTGGAACTCCTCTTCTGTGCCATGTAAAATCCTCCATTTCTGGTGTTTTCTGCTCTAGGTGACTTCAGATTTAATAAAAAATACAAGCAGAGAGGTAATGGTGAAATAGATGTCTTTTTCTTGCGTTTCTCTGGGTGGGAAGGGCAGAGGTTTCAGGTACATGTAAGCAGAACTTGGCAGTTCAGTTTGCCTTGAGCTGCAGATCTTGGAGCATCAAAGGGATGCCTTTTTCTCCAGTCCCGTGCATTAACATGCCGATAGTAAGGACACCTGCAGGGACCTTGTCTGGGGGTTCTGGGTTTTTTCTATTTTCAAACACCCCCTGAAGGTGCCTGGGAGGTGTCCAACAGTGCAGGGGGACAAGGGGGGCAAGACAGGACAATTTCCTTATGAGGCTGGAAGGAAGAGAAACCAGAGGCACCCTCTACATGGTGGTTTTTTTTTTTCCATGATATGCCTGACAGTGCCGATTTCTGCCTTGTCCGGACATGTTGCAGTGCACAGCAGCTACCTTTGGTCTCTTCCTCCAGGTTTTCTTCCCATGGGAAGGGGAGCGCTGCAGGGAGTGTGCAGGGAAAAAGATGCATTTGTAGGTCTTGCTTTGAAATAACAATGCCAGGCAGCTGGAGTGATCACACAAGCCGAGGAGATGGAGAGTGTTTCTGGGTGCCCTGGTTTAGTGGGAGCCAGAGGAACCTGTTCAGCTGCTTCCCCTGTTCCCTTCTCTCCCTGTCACCCTTCTGTTCCACTAATGTGTCCCCTCCGCAGCAGGAGACTCTTCTTTTGTGTTGGAAAAAGGGCAACTGGACCGTAAGTGTGCATTATAGATAGTATTTTGTTGTGTCTCTAAAGACGTGTTCTTAAGTGAAGTAAACAGCAGTCTGCAGATAAGCTTTTTTGGAACCCTGTAAAGCTGATAAATGAATGAAAATTTGTTTTGACGGCATTTGCGAAAACATTGAGAAGAGGATTAAATATGACACTGAACGAGAGCAGTAGAATTGATGACCTGAAATGAAGAATAATGGATCTTTGTGAGATATTTATACACAAGTTACTAGGTTACAGCCACGGCAACTGGGTGAAGTTCTGCGATTAAATTTGATGGCCTGAAAGATCCTTTTTTCCAACAAACCCTGTCAAAGTTTCCATGGTTTCATCCAGTTCTGTCCATCGTTGTTGGTTGGGAAACAAGTGAGAACACACGAAGAACAAATGAAGACTACTGCAAGGCTGATCATTGGTTGTGTAGCAGTGGATGTTCTCCAGATCATTTCCTTGCTTTCCTTCTCTCATCTGCCCTCTGCCCATCATGTGTTTTGGCCAAAATTTTGCCCTGGTGTTGCCTTGGGCTTTTTGGACTGGCTGAAGGCTTTGGGCCTGCTGTATTTCCAGTTTTGTGGAAATGTCTCTGGATACTGTGGTGACTTGTAGACAGCCTTTTTCTCATGGTGTTTCCAGATTCAACACCAGATGTTAGAGCTGGGCTGTCAGGCTGCTGTACAATGTCTTGCTTTCCATTTATTAAATAGTAATTTTCTTTCTGTCCATCCTAAGTCATCAGATAAAAGTGGAATCATTTTTTCAGGCCAATTTTTTGAAACATCAAACTAATTCGCATCCAGAAGACTTTACTTAAAAAAAAAAATAATCTCTTGGATCTAACTGCACTAGCGACAGCCAGTCAGGATGTTGCTTTCCCAAAGACAAAGGATAACATCGGTAACATCTGCCCAGATGCTGTTTATCTCCTTACAGAGGTATGTTATTTACCCTGCTGTTTTCATCATTAACCTTGTACCTTCCTCCCTAAAACCAGTGCTCCCTAAAATGAGGGCTCCTTGCCATGAGAGGTGACTCCTGCAGAAAAAGAGGTTCCTTCTCCCAGTTTCTGTGGAGCATCAAAACCCATCCTGTATGTGTATGTGTGGCTGAACTTTGCTTTTTGACTGGATTTATCTACTTCCTTACCTCCTCCCTTGGCATGCCATCTCTGGCTGCTTTTCACAAACTGTTCCCAGCAATCTTCTCCCAAATTCTCAATGCTTTTTTTCAGATTTATCCGTTTTTCCCCTACCTCTAGTCTGGTGGTCGTTTACTCTGTAGCAACTCAGCAGGCATGCAGGGCTGGTGGCAGTGGGAACATAGGTTAAAAAGCCCTGGTCCCATTGGCTGCCAAGGGCAAGATCTCATTAGCAGGAGGAGGAGATGGCCAGAGGCTACAAGTATTTCTGTGGCATAGGGAAAGCAGGGGAAGCTAACAGCTTGGGGCTGCCAGGTGTGCTTCAAGCAGCCCAATTCTGATCACATCCTCATCAAAGGCTTGGGAGGACTACAAACCTGGTGTGACCTCGTTCTGCTCCTGTCATCGTTGTGTGGAGATCCAGGAGGAAAACACAATTCCTTCTTGGTGTGATTGTCACACCCAGCAGTCAGAGCCACATGGGGGTTGCTAGTGGGTTATCCCATAGGAGCCTCGCCTGCACATGCAGGGTAGTGGTGGAAGGCGAGGGAGCCTGAAAGATGCCTCCATGGAGCTCCTGTCCAGAGTGTCTTTTGGATGGGGGAAGGGTGTGTATGTGTGTCACTACATGCAGGATAATGGGGGAAGAGCATTTTAGGATTGCACAAGACTTATTAGTGGAGGAAACAGGTGGATTAGAAGAGGATCCCAGCATGGGATGATTAGCAAGCACCAAGGCAGACTTGCTGGTGTACATGGATGTACACCTGTACTGTATATATGTATTTCCCACTAATGATCCCACTTCATCCTGTTCAGCCAGAGATGGGAAGAAGGAGGGAAGAAGAAGCCAGAGAAGGATGAAGCTATTGGTCCTGTTTTCTGTTTCCATGAGTGTTTCTGTCCATATGGATACGCAGGATGGTGGTGGAGCTCAGGGAGCAATGGGAACCTACTGGGCCCCTAGCACACAATGCTCTGAGCATCACTCATCTTCAGGACATCCCAGAAGAGGGGTGCAGAGGAGTCAGGAACTAATTTCTAACTGGTGTTGGAGGAAACATAAAGAAGCACATTGGAAACTTTTGGGGTTGAATGATGGTACCTGGCACCTACAGGGAAAGCAGAGGAGGGATGCAGGTTATAGACTTTTCCAGCGTCGTTTTGGCAGCTCAGGTTCAGGGACTGCGTGAACTTAAAGGAAGTGTGAAGCCTGTGGGGTGAGAAAACTGTTCCTACTCACCTCTTCCAGAACAGAGGCTTTCTCAGAGATCTTGTGTGGGTACAGGTTGGGACAGGCTGCTTGGAGCATTTGGGAAAGGCTTTAAACTCAGCATGGCTTTTGCCTTTTTGGGACTGAAGCTGCAGACGGTACCTGAAGAAAGGCTAATGAGTGACCTGATTAAAAGTGCCCTGTTGAAAGGCAGACCTGGCCTGTTGGAAAGAGTAGTTCTGGCCAGCTGTTGTTGTAACCCATTTGGCCAAACACCTGTCTGTGGATTCTGTTACAAAGCCAGCAACCAAACTGGTGTCCTACCAAGTGTAGACTGGGATTATGCCTAGAGGGAGAGGGACAGATGGTTTGTTGTAGCGAAGAAAGAGCTGAAACAGTTTCATGTTCTTCATCCTGCAAATTTCCTTCTGCAAATCTGTAGCACCAAAACTGTTATAAAAGAGCCAAGCAAGAGAAGAAAAAGGAAAGAATTTGTGTTCAATTGATTTCAGTGGAAAACCAGGGACAAAATGTTTATATTGTGTAAGTCAGCTGGCACCATTTCATCTCATCTGGACCTGCTGAAAAATTGTGCCTGGTTTCTGTGTGTCTCAGAATCACAGAATCCTGGACTGATTTGGGTTGGAAGGGACCTTAAAGCTCCTTCAGCTCCAACCCCTGCCACGGGCAGGGACACCTTCCACTAGAGTAGGTTGCTCCAA
>NW_009934062.1:96232-119719 GCF_000696875.1 Nestor notabilis | reverse complement strand
TGCGGCCATCCAGCCAGTTCTTTATCCACTGAGTGGTCCATCCATCAAATTGGTGTCTCTCCAATTTAGAGACAAGGAGGTCATGTGGGCCAGTGTCGAAGGCCTTGCACAAGGCCAGGTAGATGATGTCAACTGCTCTGCCCCTGTCCGTCAGTCCCGTAGCCCCATCATAGAAGGCCACCAAATTGGTCAGGCAGGATTTCCCCTTAGTGAAACCATGCTGGCTGTCACCAACCACCTCGTTGTTTTTCATGTGCCTCAGCATGGTTGTCAGGAGAATCTGCTCCAAGATCCTGCCAGGCACAGAGGTGAGACTGACCGGTCTGTAGTTCCCCAGGTCTTCCACCTTCCCCTTCTTTAAAATGGGGGTTACATTTCCCTTCTTCCAGTGATCAGGAACCTCATCTGACTGCCATGATTTTCCAAATACGATGGACAGTGGCTTAGCAACTTCATTCGCCAGCTCCTTCAGGACCTGTGGATGCATTTTATCAGGTCCCATGGGCTTGTGCACGTTCAGGTTCTTAAAATGATCTCCAACCTGATCCTCTCCTAGAGGATCATGTCTGCCTCTGCAGAGGGTTGATTTTTCTATAAGCAGTGGCTCCTTAATGTTTTTGCCTGAAGATCTATTTTCTAATTTAATGATTGGACTTGATCGTCTTAAAGGTCTTTTCTGACCTAATTGATTCTATGTTTCTACGATACTGTGATTCTGTTCTATTTATATACAAATTAACATCTGCTGATGAAGTTTATGGATTATTAAGGTTGATTATTCATCATAGGTATGATTTCTCTTACTGCAGTTGCTTCCTTTCCTGTATTGGACAGCTAAAGGTTTTATGGGGTTTATTAAGGTGTAGCAAACAATGAGCATGTTTGAATGCTTGCAAATGCAGGAATTTTCATGAAAAAAAAAGAAAAAAAAGCTCTTTTCCAGAGAAAAATGCAAACACACATGCATCCCTGCAAGCTTTCATAAAAAGGTGAATAAAAGAGATGGTTTGGAGTGGGCTGTTGCCCAGAAAGGAAAGCAGCAGTACTGTGGTTACTATGGGAGGCTGCTCCAGCAGGGGGTGAGGACTGCCTGCATCCCTGGCAGCAGCACAGGCAGCAGCAGCTCTCTGCAGGGACAGTGGGCTCCAGTGCCTGTCTCTCCTTCTCTCACCCTCAGCAGGTTAGGAAAAGAAGCAGGTTTTTTGCTGCTGGGACACATGTCCTGGAGATGCACAGGCTGGGCATTTGCTTGATTTTTAAGCAAAAAAGCCACAGTCACATCACTTAACATAGCCTGCCTGGGTACAGGAGGGTCAGGAGGACAGACAGGTTTTTTTTCCATGACATTTTAGCCATTCTGCAGAACAATTCTGGCTTAAAAAAGGGGCAGGGGTTAAAAACCCCAACCCAACAGCTTTAGATTTTTCAGCCAAAAATCTACCAGGATTTGTTGAAGCCACTTCTCTGAGATTCTTCCTGGCAGGCTGTGCTGAGCCCGTTTTGGTAAGACTGGCTCAGGTGGAGTTTAGTTTGTACAGTGCCGAGCCTATGTTAAACACTTGATTAACAACACTGCCTTCACCTCCTCTGTGGACTGAACAGATTAATATATCCCACCAGTAAGGTATTTTTTTCAGGTAGTCTAATTTATCCTAGTTTTCATTTTAGCCTACAATGTAAATGATGTACAAGATAACCTGAGAGAGAATATAGGGATGACTGTATGTTTAAGCACACACTATGGATGAGAACACCTATTTTTGAGGCTTCTTGAGGCTCTGAGACATCGGTGCCATTTGAGGAAGAGAAAATAATTTTTCTCTGCCTTCAGGCACCCGAGTATCCAAGCACGGCTTCATGCAGAGGCAGCGACCTTAGGGGATTTTCTTTGCCACCAAATGACCAGGGGGAGTGATGTTAGTCTTGACATCACCTGGCATGGACGCAGCTGTTATCTAATATATAGAATAGATTTCTGAGGTCAGAAGAGACCGTTATGATCATCTAGCTTGACAGTTACTATGATCAATTGTGATGTTTTGGGCTCCAGCCAGCAGCCTGCAAGGGTCAGGGAGGACTTTTCCCCCCCAGTGCACAATCAGTGGGTATTTGCTGGGTTGGGTTTATGAGTTTGTTTTCCTGTTTTGTTTTTTTCTGGAGGCATCTGAGGCTGGTTGTGGCTGGAGATGGGGCCTGGCAGGGCCCCATGGTGGTGTACAGAAACCAGTTCCTCTGTGGTGGTGATGTCTTCTCCTGGAGATGCTAACATGCTAGCAAAGCAGAGAAGCTTTTGTGTATTGTTTCTGACCCCCCAGCTTCTGACCCATGACCTGAGTCAATCCCATGTAAGATGTGGGATCAGAACAAAGCTTTTCCCCAAATCAGATCAGAAGGGACTTCTTGTTGCCCCCTGTAAGATGCAGTGCAGGGAACTGGATCCAGCCCCCAGGCATAGTTCATGCACCAACATCGTTGCACTTCAGCCTGTCTTCTTTGCCCATAGGACCCTAAAGTTCAGTTTCTGGAGAATAAAACCAACTATGCCTAGCAAAAAACCAGTTACTGTGGTGCAATCAAGGACAAACTTGGGTGGATTGTGGGGAATGGGAGATGAGTTTGTTTATCTAATTATCTTAATTAACCTGAAGGCTGAGAAATTACTGATACAGGCTGTATTACTTGACCTTTTGATTTATTCTTGAGCAGTAAGGAAACATAATTCCCATAATTAAAGTAAAACAAAGCAGAGATATGGCCTGCCAGCAGCGACCTGGAAGGCAGGGGAAGCTCTGTACCACCCTGCTTGCCGGGGAAGTGGGAGTTTGCTGTGTGTACTGGGAATATAAATAACCAGATCAGCCCAGAATCAACAGTTTTGTCAGCTGTGTACCGGGGCTGTGCCAGCTACAGACTCTACATATGTAATTCTTATTATAATCCTTTCTCTTACACTGGTCCCATAATGATCTTGTTGCATAAGGAGGGAGTTTTAATGGGGTTATAAAGGGGAAATATTTCTCCAAATTCATTGCCAGAGGAAGGCTTTGTGGAGGATGGATGGCCCTGCTCCCTTCCTAAAGATTTATCCCTGTGTGTCTGAAAAATCCCTGCACTGAGCTGCTTCATTCCAGGTGAGTGAAAAAGCATTGCTGGAGATGCAGCCAGGAGCCCAGGCTCGTGCCTGTTTTGTGGCAGCAAATAATGCCTTGTGCTTGACATTACAGCTGCAGTTTTACACCTCACTTGGCTTAATCTTATGAATAAACAGTATACTAATTGTTTCAGCTTTCAGGGCAGCGGGCATTGCCAGGCAGCCTAGCCATGCCAGGAATTTAAGTTTATGTAATTTGGGTTTTGCTGTGGATTGCAAGCATGGCCTCTGGCCAGCCAGGGCGTGAAATGTGGTGTGTTGGAGATGCCCTGTGTTGGGTGAGAACCTGCTTGGTCCTTATGCTGCTGGAGCATTCTCCACAGGTAGTACATCCCGTCACACTATGATGCCAAGTGACCAGCTCTGCCCACCAAGATGCTCCTACTGGTAAGGAGCACATGGAGCAGAAGCCAAAGCAGCTCCGACAGCTTTGAAAGCAATGCTTCCCAGGCAAATAAAAGCAGGGTGAGCTGTGCCAGGGATGAGGGTGTGCAGCAGGAGGGAAGTGCCCTGTGGTTGAACATGCACTTCACATTCGTTGTTCTTCCCGCATATGGTCCAGAAGCTGCCATGCTGCTTCCTGGACCTGGTGTGGATAAAGCCAGGCTGAGTATCTATGTAATGAAAAGGAATTCGGGAGTGGTTCTAATGATCATTTGTATGGATGTAATGTCTGGTATTTTCCCTGCCTGATTGCATTTGGTGTGTGTTTAGTCTCCCCCGGGGGTACCACCTCACCACCCACCAGCCCAAGCAGGGATGAGAGCACCGTCTCTCAAACCGCCTCCCCTGCGCTGCTATCACCCTTCCTGCAGGATAAACCCAAACATGCTGCTCCTTCGGTTTGCGTTTCAGCTCCCCCTCCCATCTGCTTTCCTCCCCTGCTTCCCCAAACATCCCTCGCTGCCATATGGTCCCTCTCTCCTGCGTGGCCTTGGCAGCGCTGTCTGGTCCTCCTCCCCTCCAGGCACCCTCAACCTTGCCAAGCCCCAGGATTTTTCTTGCAAAGCTCATGAAACTCGATGTTTTTAGCGATGTCCCAGCTCCTGTGATGATGGCCAGATTGCAGCTGTTTCCTTTTATCTTCAAAAAACAAAGTTTCCAGACCTAAGGCTTGCATTTGTATTTAGTACTTTGAGAGTTTTTAAGCTGCCCAGGTAGGATTTCTCCTTGATCTTTGAAACCCACTAAGCTCTCTGGCTGCTTTTCTCCCTCTAGTTTCAGCGATGTTCTCCATTTGCCTCATTCCTTTCAACTCTCTGCTGACTAGTCAGCTCTGCACTTTAGTTTGGGGTAGATTTTCCTGTTTCATACCTTCTTGTTATTTAGCAGTGACCCTGAAAAATGTAGCCCTTCTCTGACAGCTAGGTAGGCGTCTAGCTTCTTCTGCAGTGAAGAAGGACATTTTTATAAGCAGTTGGAGTAAACAGGAGGAGGGAAAACAGTCAAACATCCCTGCCAGCCTGGTCCATGCCTGGTGGTGGTGGAGCTTCTGCTGCAGGATGGGCATTTCCATGAGAGGTTTAACTGATAAGTCACCGTGATGTGGCATTGCCAAAGCCTTTCTTTTGGTAAACACATTTTATTGGTTTATTTGGGGATACTGCCTATCAGCCTAGGACCAGCTCTAGCGCTGGCTACCAAAATCCAGGCTGTGCCCATGAAATGTAGGGTGGTGACAGAAGGAGATGGGCAAAGGGATGACGGATTATCCTATCTGCAAGAGTACAGTCATGGCCAGATATTCGGACTGAGAGGCAAGTCCTTCATGCCAAGGAAGTCAGGAGTTTTTGCTTATCCTCCTAAAATAAGAGTGTAGATGCACAAGCGTGAGGGAGTTCTGCTTTTTGAAGACATTTGATCCAGTCTTGGAAGGCTGATTCAAAGGGAAGCCATCACATGCTGCTGCATCCCTGCAGGACAGTTGCCATCCCAAATCCACCATCTGCCTTCTTCATTTGTGGATGCAGCATCTTGTTTTTACAGTTACAGATGGCTTGAAAAGTTAAATCAACTTGACACAACCATGGCACAAAAATCTTCCTTCCCTCCCACCCGTGTGTGTCAGCACAGCCCTTTACAATCCATCAGCTGTTTTGGTGGTGACGGATGGTTATTGCCAGTCAGCATGAGATGCTAGAGTCAAGCATCCTGCAGCCATATCGAAAGCCACAGTATTGTAGCGAGGTTTAACATCCTTATTTTTCAAGCAACTTCCAAGAAAACATCTCCTCATATATCTTCATCAGTAAAAATCCTAGATTTTGAGTTGTATTTTTTCCCAATCTGTCTGTCCTGGAGCTGTGCTGGTGAGCAGACACAACCCGTTGCCTGTTCTACCAGCGACTGGCAGAAATCATCAGTGATCCAGGTCTTATTCCACCTTTGCCAGGGTTGATATCAAACTACAGGAGGCTGAATAGCTCCTGAATGAAAAAAGACCCCAGATCCTTCTTTTTAAGAGCAAATATTACTAAACTGCTTTTATTTCTTGTTCTATATTACTTTATTATTTCTTATTATTTCTATATTATTCTGCATTAATTCTTATTCTATATTACTTACTGTTTTTATTTCAGCTCTGTATGTGTGACTGTTTCAGCCATTGCTAGCTCAACTCTGGTCTTGCATGTGGAAAGAACAGGGGATGGGGATGACTTCTTGACCTGTTTTAATTAGGATGCCATCTCTGATAGGCAAAGAAGAGTCCTTGCCTCCAAAACATCATGCTCCATCTTAGCTTTTGATTCCCAAGTGGTGGCTCGGGGGGATTTGAATTGTTGGTATCTGGTCCAGTAAATGCCATGTGTGTACAGGTACTGCATCTTGGCCTCCAAGTAGGCAATCATGAACAGAAACTTACAATTGAAGAATTCAGGATCTGGCAATACGTGGATTTGTGCCTACTCATGAGTGCAAATACATTTACCTGCTAATGCTTAGGGAGGTGAAGAGGTTAATTAGAGCACAGCTAATCAAGCGCTCCACTGAAGCAGGCTGCTAGGGGTTGATTGCGCTGGTACTTAATTGGCACCTTTAAAACAGGGGTTCCAGTCTGCCCTTAGAAACAGGATAAAAATGAACTTAAATGGGCTATTTAAGGGAGTATGTATACAAGGGAGAGAAGTGGCTATGCAGTCTGTGGTGAACAGACGGTAATGTCCAAACAAAACCCATTTAGGGACTTAATAGAAATAGTATTTCTATCGCTCCTCCTGAAAGTCCCTCTTGATCCCTGCCCTCTTCTTCAGCAGCTGGAGCAGTGGTGGCCTGGCCTGCTGGTGTGGCAAAGGGAAGAGGCACTGGATCTCTTGTCCCAGCAGACAGGGACTTGCTGTTGCAGTGCCTGAAATGGCAGCAGGAGGACTCTGCCACTCATCCTGTGGCATTTACATTGTAAATTGAGGAAACTGCTATATGGGACACACAAACCAACCCATTTTTTTAACATGGAAGTAGAGCTTACCACTTCCATCCAAGATGCCATAAAGAAAACCTTGCCTTGCCTAAGCTGATCTAGAAATCTTTGATAAATAAATTGTTCTGAGCCAAGTGCTGTTCATTGGGACATTTAGGAGACCTGTGTTGGGTGGCTTGTTCCTTCTAAGAACTTATGCTGTGGTGCAGGTGGGAGCAAGGATATTCATATCCGCATGCAGGGTTTCAAGCTAAATACTGAGAATTAAACACTAATGTAATTATATATTTTTGAGATATTGCTGGTATTTGCATAATTGCTCTTTTTTTTCCACATTGCAGGTAAGGATGATTTTGCTGTTAGCACTAAAATCCCAAAATGGGCTGAAACTCTTTGCATGAGGAGGTGTCAGAGTGTCACGGCTGACAAGGTCCTTATTTGCTTGTTATTTGGGTTGGGAGCTTGAAAATCCCTGAGATACGCTTACATTTAACGTGCAGGGAGTCAAGCACATCTCTAAACAAAGAAATTCCAAGGATTTCTGAGCCAAACCTCTTTTACATGGCTCTGGAAGAGGGAGTGCTTCTTAACAGCCTTGTTTAAGAAGACACCCAAATCCGTATTTGCTTTTTCTCCTAAGAATAGAAAATTTGTTCTTTCCCAATATTTATGAAGATGCGTAAACTTATGCTGCTTTATGAATATGCAAACTAACAGCATCATCCTGCATGTAGAAGTGGTGATTTTTGGTGCTGACTTTATGCAAATAGATTTGTTTTTAATAAAGGCGTAAGTCCACTGTTGCTATGTCCCTGTTTTGTGTTGCTCAGTGGGGATGGCAGGGGCTGGGGAATAGGAAACCTCACTTGAAGTCCCTTTTTTAAACATAGGAGGAAGAGGTTCATAACATTTGCCATCCATGGGAGATGCTGGTTCTGTGGGAGAGCTCCCTCGGAGAGGTGACCGCTGTGATTCCTGTGATCCGAGATGGCCTGTTCATGGCTCACGTCCCCTCCCGACACTGTTTCCAGGAGCTGTCCGTGCTCAGCGTATGCCAAGCTCGGACAACACAGAGGTAACGTGAAACTATTTTGAGAAATCAAGAGGCAATCAGCGTGAGCAGATGTCCCTGGGAAAGAACCACCAGGGAGATGGGGCTGCACCGACTGTCTTCTCCAGCAAGCCCATAATAATTAACCTGCACTGCTGAAACTATTGCTGTGGCATTGATAGCTTTTTGGGACAGCTTAGTAGCTGCTTTATCTTCTCAGAGGGGCTGATGCCAGGTCTGCTGGGGAAGGTGAAAAGATTCCCTTTGACTCCAGTGGGACCTGCACATCCCTGGGAGGTCTGGAGCATAACCTGCTGGAGTGATTGGACTCGTTCCCATGGACCCCATGCTGTTTGGGCAGATATTTCATTTTCAGAGATAATAATGAGAAAAATACGTTCTGGGATAGGGATTATGCATTTGGGCACTGTTCTCTCTCCTCTCATCTAACAAAGCTTCCACTCGAGCAATGGCCAACCTTGCAGAGGTGGAATAGCCTTTAGCACGATACACATTAATAATAGAATCATTTAGGTTGGAAAAGACCCTTAAAGCCCTTATGGACATCAGTGTTGCAGTAAACTGTGAAATTTAATAACTAACAACAAACACCTGTAGCTTCCAGTGTCTTCCAGTCCTCAGTGGGAGACATTTATGTCCTGTGTTGCCAGGTGCAGCCTCTTCATTAGTATTTTGGCCAATGTTAATGTCATTTCTTCAGTTGCTGAATTTCCCAGCACAGAGAATGAGCACTGAAAAATATATATGTAAATACATCTCCCACGTACGGGCGGAGTCAGCTGTGCACAGACATGGTTTTTGGGTAGCGGATATAGTGGTAAGGAGGAGGAGGAGGTTGAAGCTGCTGTTCAAGAGTGAAAAGCAATTCTCCAGCTCTAGAAACGAATAATAGCATTTTCCACTGCCTCTCTCTGGCTGGTGATGGGGAATGGTGTGCAGAGCGTGCTCTTCTCTAAGGATGAAGCTGCTGGCAAGATGCTCTAATCGCTCCCTACACAACTTACATGCTAACATGGTATTTTTATCTTTGACTTCAACCTTTTTCTAGTACATCTTTTCCATCTCTGGCTTCTCCACTGCACACTGCAGTACCAGAATGGGAGGAAAATAAATGTAGACTCTGGTACCATTGTACTTCCCCCCAGGTGAAGCGAGGCTGCAGATACAGCAACATAAATCTTCTTTTACTTTATTAGGCTTTTACTTATTTGGAGTCCTTTGACAGCAGCCAATAAAGATGGTCCCAAACAGAGACAGCTGGTATAAAAGTGTGGCTGACAGGCATAAATAAATAAAATTAATTGAAATAGAAAGACCTTCTGCTTCTTTATGGTGACGACTGAAGCACTTCACTAAAAATGGATTGACTGCAAAGAAGAATTAAGAGGTGTTGTAATAAGCTGGGGAGGTCACTTTCTCTTGGAAACTTGTTTTGGTGGAAGAGTGGGGTTTCAATCAGGTTTCTTCACTGCCACACTGATTTTCTGTAAAAGATTTTGAGTTTTTTCTGGAAAAATATGAATGCCTCATGTCCTAAAAAGTGGCATTTGGGGCTATAATCTGGAGCGTGGGAGGATGTAGTTTGGAGTCTCGGCTCTTTTCCTATACCTTATCTCGCAGTCACGCTTCTTCTGCTGGCATAAGGAAATAACTGTGCCTTCTACCACTCTATCTGAGATATAAAAAGTCTGAGACACAAACCAGGCTTTCTCTCCTCAGACAATTGTCTCTGCATATCCTTGCTGTGTGTGCAATAAAAAAGAGATACACCATAACAGCTGCAGATAACTGTGTGAATAAAGGATGGATTTAAAATAAAACATAAATATCCTAAGAAAAAACGTACATATTCTATTCCTGACCTCTCTGCTGAATGAAGCCTCAACCTGATTTTATTTGCTCTGGTCAGGGGCAAGTTAAAACCCTCCTTATTTGAGCACAGTATTTTTAGATCAGAAATACAGAATACCAATTGTGGGTAGTGGCCTTGCCCTCAATTTATTTTATTTTCTGTCTCTGTTGTTCTGCTGCACTATAATCATCTTGCGGCTTGTGTTCATGGTGTGCTTATATTTACCATGCAACATGCAAATTGGTATCTTGTAAAATGCCCGACGTCTTTCCACTGCCCATCGCAGGAAGCACTTGGTTGGCTCTGGAAAACAGTGAGGTGATTAAAACCCAACCCTACTCATTTCGTAATTAAACAGAAGCACCTCCCATATGAATTTTGCACTGCTTTAAGAAGTGAGGACGCTCTTGAGCAAAATGGTGTGCTACGTGAAAAGGGGGACTAAGTTCACCCTCTCCTCTTATTTTTGCTCATTGATGTCTTCAAAGGCAGCCTGATGATGGCCAGGGAGAGCTGAAAGGGTGGTTTGTGTCCCTGGAACCATGCCTGAGGGCTTCCACCTACCCTCGAGAGACTGGACACTGCGTGAGCAAACCCACATCCTCCCTTGCTGCAGGGACAACTCATCTTCTCCATCGCTGCCGTGCAGCCACCTCTGTACAAAGTAATTAAGTGGTTTGAGTTCTGACAGAAGATGATAATCCCGTCCTGGAGCAAAGCTTCGTGTCACAACATGTCCTTGCACGCTCTTCGGCAGCTGGCTTTCCCTTGGACATCAGGCTTGTCAGCAAAGCCTACAATGAAAGTGCTGTAGGCTCCAGTCCTCAGGAAATTACAACCTGCATGTGTGTGGAGAGATCAAAAGGGCTCCAGTAAGCCTGCAGGCACGGCCCTCGGGCACGCTCACAGCACCAAAACAGAGGCAAAGAAGGCAAAGACTGGATTTAGCAACAGTTTAAGTAATGTCAGGTCCACGCTGGCTGGTCTGAGCCAGGCTGGGTTCCAGCCATGCTATGATGGCTAGTGCTGGGCTTCCACGTCTGCTCGTGCTGGGAGCTGGGACCTCTTCTGCCTCCTACCTCCCTGGTTTAGGGAGAGATTGTGTTTTGAAAGTAACCTGATAAGATTTAACAGTTTTTTCCTCAAATGATTAATTACATGTGCATATTTCCTCATTGCACAGAACCAATTTGGTTTTACTAAGTGTAAATATATTTACCTCCTACTTTGCGTTCTCGGGAGGCATCAGCGTGAGGATGCACAGGTAATGATGCAGCCTCCCTCCTGCCATCCCAAGGGACAATAGCCATTCCCATTGCAATACGGAACTATTAGCACGTATCTGCTAAGTTTATAAGTGCTTCTGAAATTCCCCAGGACAAAAGGAAGGTGAAGAGGTTAAGTCCCAGCCCTGGGACAGCCACACAACCTTCTGCATCCCTTCCCAGCAGTGCTGATGCTCCAGCAGTTCTGATGCTCCAGGTCCTCCACTTGGTAGCAGACATCCAAACCAGGCATCTTGGTGTTTTTGAGACACCTCCTTGCCACAGTGTGGATGGACCCTTGGGCAGGGTCCAGCTGCAGTGTATGCTAGGTGAGGATCAGTATCCTGGATGGAATCCCAGGAGGTAAGTTCTGGGATTGCTTGGGCAAGCACAGCTAGGACTTCTTCTGGAGTGGGGTGTTGGGGGCACTGGCCTGTGCTCCTCCAGCAATTTTGTGTGAAGATCATATCGCAGCGTACCTGAGGTTCTACTCCTGTGTCCCTTGGGCTGTAGTGCTCTTTGGGAGGTGTGATGGAGATGTGCTCTACACTCCTGGTGCATTATGAGCCTTTTTCAGTAGATCACTTCATTCAGAACCTCATAACCTAAAGGATGCTTTTGAGAAGCAGCAGTTTTGCTTGTGTGCTGTCCCTGGAAAATGAAGGACATTGGGAGCGAGGTCCTGTCAAGCATATTGGCCTAACAGAGGTGGTGTCTTGTGGTGGGATGGAGTCCTTGAGTACCAGCAGAACCTGATCCTGCAAGGTGCCACCTCCCAGGTGAAACATCTGCAGAGGAACAAGCCCCAGGCCTGACATCTGGCAGAAGGTGGTTGCTGTTTTCTCTCTTGCTCTGCTGGGAGCTCAAGTGCTGGAGCCAATTGCTCAGGGATTGCATGAGACAGGCTGCTTGTGGGCTCGAGAGATGAGGCACCGTGCTTCACAGGATGCTCTCCAGCTCCCAAATAAGTCAGATTTGTTATTTTTTTCTTTTTTTTTTTTCATATTGGCCTACTTGTTAGATAGAGTACTGTAAGAAACCTGCCAGGCTTTCTGGCAGAATTTCAGTAAACCCAGTATGGTCCCATGTTGTGCTTTAACTACAGATACATTGGCAAGTGGAAAATAAATGTTTTCAAACCTTCCTCGTGGGCTTTAAACTTCTGGCTCTCCATGGTGCTGTCAGCGAGGATGAGGTGAAACCAGACAACCTCCCCATGCTGCTGCATGGGAATGGTGGTTAAATTAACTATTTTTAACAGTAACAATGGATGTTGCATAGGAGCAGAAGAGAATACAGACACTTTTCTCAAAAAAACAGCTTTGATTGACTGTATGTCAGTTCTCCAGAAAAAGGTGAAGAAGAAAAACACGACTTTGACCTTTATCATTTATTATCAGACACTCGTATTTATCCAGAGCACTTTGTACAAGCATTTATTTATTATTCTTTTGGGGTTTTTTTTCTTGTATTTCAGGGAAAGTTTTGCTGCCAGCCCTTGGTGTCAGGACAGGTCGTGACAGATACATCCATATGTTACAGGGATCATAACTCAGAGCGCTGCAGGTTGCACTTGAGGTGAGTCCTGGAGACTACGTGACCTAAAAGTGGGATTTTATGTTGGCTCTGTGGGATTACCCGGTGAAAAATGTTTATTATGGTGAGGGGCTGGTATGTGGCCCTTAAATAAAGATTTCTGCCCATAACTGCATATGGGGAAAGCCAAGCATACGATGTTGATGAACATCTCTGCAAGCAGATAAACGTACTTCTAATTTGTTAGCATAATTACCATAGCTTTGCATAGCACTCAGCCAGTAATTCCTTTCTCAACAGATTATAAATCTTAAGTAATTCTCATGGAAGATTAATTCCTCCCCCTTGTATTTGGACACCTCTCTGAAGTGTATTTGCAGAACTCAGTTGGGTGTCATTAATGTCTCTGTGTGATTACTGCGGTCGCATTGTGATCTATAAATGTCCCTCTGGAGTGACTTCTGCAGATCTAAGTATGAAGCACCAATCTTCCTTTTGTAATTACATCCTCAGAACAGGAGTGAGGCTTCATCCTCTCAAAACAACCTACTACCAATTAGCAGGCTTCGTGTTTTGGATAGACACCCTGTCATCGGTCTGCTTGAAAACAGAGTCCATCTCTTCACCCTTTCCAAATTCTGGCAGTAAAAAAAGAGGAACCATGAAGAAGACTGTAAATGTGATGTCTGCACCAATGGTCTTCACCTTCTTTGGAACTGCTTTTAACTCTCCTGTGGACAGCTGTGTGTAGGAACAATTCAATCTATGAAGCTCAGTATGGATTTTGGATCAAGAAACCTCACTGAAATTTCTAGGCATGTTTCTTCTTTTTTCTTGTTCTCATTCCCAGTACCAGAGTTAATATCAAAGCATTTGATGCTCTGGCTTCTCTTACATCAGTAGGAAAACCAACAAATACCTATTTCTGTGGTGGATCAAGACCAAGCCTGGTCTGGGCTCTTCCAAAACAGGGGCTTAGAAATCTGGGTTTGAACAGCAGTCTTGTGAGGTCTTGGATCTGCACCTTTAAAGCTTTAAAGCCAGTTTTGGGTTGTTTGCATAGGCTGTGACAGTTGTTGAGGCGTATTAGTTATTTAGCTTAAGTAAGTTTTGGATAGTGTGAGTCACTCAGAGCTGTAGTATTGTGTGGTTCAGTGTGCTGTTTGCTTAGCTTTACCTGCTTAGCGCAAGCACTTAGATCTGCTGACGTCTTAGGCCACGGGCTGTGGACTTTCACCTGGAGATGCTTTTGGCTGGAGTAGAGTTAGTTCTCTTAGTGACTTTCCTAGAAGCTGATGCAGGGCTGTGCTTTGTCTTTGGGTGAGAAGAACGTTGTTAACATGCTGATGTTTCAGCTGTTGCTGAGTCATGTTTATCCTATGTCCAGGACTTCTTTAGCGTGCCGTGCTCTGTCCATGAGTGGGTGCAGAAGAAGCACAAACCAGAACATAAGGAGGCCATCACTGTCGGCACAAGCTGTGACTCAACAAGGTAAGAACAGTTAATGGCCTGTCTGTATGAAACAGAGAAAGAATCAAAAAAGGTGTTAGGAGACAGGCTTTATTTCCCTGGTTGACAATTGCTGACTTTAATCTCGTTGATCTGGCAGTTCCCTTGTTTTTTAGCCGTTCCAAGACCTCAAAGTACCAGATTTCTCTTCCTCAGCCCTTGGCTTCTGTTGGATGTTTGCCCTGGAGCTGCTCTGGCTTGCAGCAGATGACTTGTCTGAGTGATCCCAGGATGAGAAAACCCACACCCTCAGTCCCTAAAAGTGCCCATTTCTTTCTCACCCGCTATGGGAGAAAGCTGGGGTGCCCAGTTTGGGTGTAGATGCTGTTACGGTGGGCCGGGATGGCCTGGCTGCTCCCAGTGCTCTTGCATCAGGGTTGGTAAGTTGTGAGGATCATTTACCTTGCACTGGAGCTGAATTAATAAACCTGATATTTTTCCAAAGCAGGGGTTCATTAATCAGATCTGTTGCATTGTCTCTGGAGCTACATTTGCCAGTGGCACTCGGCTGCTGGACATGGCTCTGAGGCTGGTGATGGGGAGACACTGGAGGTGGTAGACCTGCAAGGATGCCGGGGAGGGACTCTTCATTAGGGACTGTAGCAGTAGGACAAGGGGTGATGGGTTCAAACTTAAACAGGGGAAGTTTAGATTAGATATAAGGAAGAAGTTCTTTACAGTGAGGGTGGTGAGGTGCTGGAGTGGTGAGGTGCTGGAATGGGTTGCCCAAGGAAGCTGTGAATGCTCCACCCCTGGCAGTGTTCAAGGCCAGGTTGGACAGAGCCTTGGGTGACATGATCTAGTATGAAGTGTCCCTGCCCATAGCAGGGAGGTTGGAACTGGTTGATCTTAAGGTTCTTTCCAACCCCAACTGTTCTATGATTCCATGACTCTGTGGTGGCTGGGGCTCTACCAGGCCATCATCCCAGTTTATTTAAACTTAAAATCCGGTTGGGATGATGCTCAGGGATCTCCACAGGGAGGGATGGTTGGTGATGCTTCAAAAAGAAATGTGCAATGCTGGTAGGAAGTGGCTGCCCCTTCCTTCCCTCCTGCTAATCCTGTGCTGAGGCTCAATCCAGCCAGGAAGTATCACTGATCTTCCAAAAATGAACTGGGAAGATTGTCTCTGAATAAACCTCTTCCTTCATCTGGCTGTTGAGCTGCTTGTTATTTGACGAAATCGGAGGCAGGACTGTGTGCTATTTTGTGCTTCCTCAGTAGATGAAGCCTTTGTGTAGGATTTGATTGTTTTGAGCCATAACTGCAGAGTCAGCAAGAGAGGTTTTTATTTTTAACAGTGTTACTGATTGCAGCCTTCCCTTCGAAGGAGAGCTGGTTCCGTGTGGCTGTTCCTCTGTCACACTCAGTAGCTGCTAAGCTGTGTTAGAAATGGCTTTTTATTCCTTGCTACTATTCAAGCTGATGGTGTAGAGGCTTTGATTTGTGCCTCAGATCATTTCCTGGGTCAGTGCCTGCAATCAAGCCAGCTCCTCTATTTCTGCATCTCCGTTTTCTTCCCCAACTTCGAAGGAGGTGTGGGGAAGCGGAGTTTCCCTCCCTGTATCAGTTACCCCAGCACAGACAGGTTTAGCCTGTGTGGATGGGACAATAGCACTGAGAATTGGCTGTGACACCCAAGGAAGAGGTTGTCCCCATGCAGGGTTATAAGTGCGACCCCAGCCTAAAAGTTAATGGAGCATAAGTGACTGTGGTCCTAGTCTGTATGGTACTGGATGGTACTGGTACATCTCATAGAATCACACGATCAGCTGGGCTGGAAAAGACCTTTAAGCTCACCAAGTCCAACCATTCCCAGCTCTGCCAAGGCCCCCTCTAACCCCTGGCACTGAGGCCTCGTCTACATGGTGTGTGAACACTTGCAGGGACGGTGACTCCAGCACTGCCCTGGGCAGCCTGTTCCAATGCCTGAGCACCCTCTGGGGAAGGAATTGTTCCCAGTATCCAATACCTAATATCTCCCTGCATCCTCGTGGCCTGGGGTCACAGAGGTTGCCACCATCCCCAGTGTGTAGGGTGCCACGGGGAGGCAAGCATGTTGGATTTTCAAATGAAGCTGGGGAGATGCTTAATCCAGTTCTCCAGCTGCAGCATCCTCTGCCTGGTGTGGTTTAAACAACCTTGGTGCCAGCCTGTGGAACTGGGAGGATGGTAAACGTCAGCGATTTCACAACCAGTTCCATCAATTTTTTGCTTTTATTTTATCTTTCCCTTCTGAAACTTGGAGATGTGCAAAGAAAATATTTCCTCGCCTTTGAAATGCATCATGAAAGGTTTGGGGTTTGATGTTTGTGGGCACAGGGGTGGTGGTTGCACTGTCATCTGGCAGCATCTGTGTTGCAAGGCATGCTCATGAGGCAGCCAGAGATTGTTGAAGCTCTTGCTTTATCCTGATCTGATGCTTAAAAAGAAGGAGAAAAGAGAAATTTCCTGGGACTAAATGCTACCTCTAAAATTGAGGTGTTGAGTTGGGATGTGCCTGGCTGAGTGAGTCTGGGTCCCAGCTTGATGCCCTGTTTCAAGCTTCCCTTGCACTGGGGGGAAATGTAACAGAGCCCTGTGGTCCCATGGAGGCTGCTGTGGCACCCCATAAGCCCAGTCCCCAACCACATGAACAACCCCAGTGCAATGCCCCTGCAATATTATTATTTTCTCCATTTCCCAATAATAGGGACATTCTGGGTATAAGATCATCAAATCCCAGACTGGTTTGGTTTGGAAGGGACCTTAAAGCTCATCCAGTTCCAACCCCTGCCACGGGCAGGGACACCTTCCACTAGAGCAGGTTGCTCCAAGCCCCTGTGTCCAACCTGGCCTTGAACACTGCCAGGGATGGGGCAGCCACAGCTTCTCTGGGCAGATGCTTTTTTCCTTTCCAGATGCTTTTTCCTTCCCAGTTAAGACGTTGTTTCTAATGATAATATGAAAATTCTCATTGAGTGCTAAAGTGGAAAAGATAAATCATGGGGATGGAGAGGAGAGCTGCTCTCTCTGCTCTCTGGCAGCTTTCTTGCCATCCCCTCACCACCTACAGCAATGTTTTTCGTTGGTTTACCATATTAATCCTAAATCTTTCTGTTAGCAGCCAGCACAATAATTCAAGCATGCACTTAGTGCTGGTAACAAATGTTAAACCTCACATCTGGGACAGAAAATATTAATTTTTCTAGTTGCAGGCCACGAAAAATGGAGGGAAATTTTTAAAGAGAAAGAGATGGTGCCTGGTCAGTGACAGTGCCCGAGCCCTGGGAAGTGTGTGGGATGCTCACAGCACATACATACATACATTATATTTATATTTTATATTATTAGTGTATGTATTTTTTTATTTAATGATACAAGTTAAGGGCTGGATTCAGATTCAAAGTAAACAACTGTAGCCATTACACCTTCCAAGGTACTTCCCTTATTAATTTAAAGCCCATGAAATGGGTTATCTTGACAATAGTGGTAGGACCCATCTCGCTGAGTGCGAGGCGCCGAGACTTCTAGATGTGATTTATCTCCTTCTGCTGAAGACATTTAAAATAGATTCAATGAATGAGTCCCTAAAAGTGCCTGTTTCTCTTCACTGACTAAAACAGTTGTGGGGTGATTATCTCTGATGGAGACATGTATGCTGCACATACCTTGAGTCGGGGGAGCTGAATCTCACTCCAACTGATGATAAAGTCTTTATTTCCCCCGGGGTCCCAGCGGACCTTTTGGCTCAGTGACTTGCCTGAGCTCCAAGTAATCAAACCATTGGGAAGTGATATTCATTTATGATAACTGATTTATTTCGAAGGACTTGACTCTACTGGCAAGCATCAACACGATACTGGAGGCTGCCATTGTTAAGCATACATCTGGCTCTTGTCTCCTGCAATTGTAACAATGCGTTTAATGATGTGCCAAACGGCTGTTTGGTGAGGTAAATAGGCAGCATGGTCCAGAAGAAAGTCTTTTAATGTAGGGAAGGGCCGGCAGGCAATTGCTTTTGGACAGTCATCATCACTGAGTCCCTGGTGAAATGGAAACAGCCTTGAGAGGTTTGGGGGTTACCCAGGGCTGTCCTGGGGTGGACACTCACTTCTGGCTTTTGGGGGTGATATTGGTGGTGCACTAACATGCTTAGCAAATTTGCAGGTCACCCCAGAATGGGAAACGCCCAAAAGGGCTTTGCAGGACAGGGCTAAAATTTGAAAGGATCTTGGCAAATTGGAGAAGTGGTCTCAAAACTGATGTGGTGCTACTCAGTAAGGTAAATTCAATGCATGTGAGATCCAGTGTGAGATGGAATATAATGAGAGCAATGAAGGGTTGGGGATATTGTAGTCCCTAGTGGAAACTTTGTGCTGTAGGTGCTTATCACCCTGTACTGTTGAGATAGGAATATTCATAAAATCCCAGACTGGTTTGGGTTGAAGGGACCATTCAGTTCCAACCCCTGCCACAGGCAGGGTCACCTTCCACTAAAGCAGGTTGCTCCAAGCCCCTGTGTCCAACCTGGCCTTGAACACTGCCAGGGATGGGGCAGCCACAGCTTCTCTGGGCACCCTGTGCCAGCACCTCAGCACCCTCCCAGGGAAGAGCTTCTGCCTCAGAGCTCATCTCAGTCTCCCCTCTGGCAGGTTCAAGCCATTGCCCTTGTCCTGTCCCTCCATCCCTTGTCCAAAGCCCCTCTCCAGGTCTCCTGGAGCCCCTTTAGGCCCTGGAGCTGCTCTAAGGTGTCCCCTTGAGGAGCCTTCTCTTCTCCAGCTGCCCCAGCCCAGCTCTCTCAGCCTGGCTCCAGAGCAGAGCTGCTCCAGCCCTCGCAGCAGCTCCGGGGCCTCCTCTGGCCTCGCTCCAGCAGCTCCACGTCCCTCTTGTGTTGGGGTAAAATATCAAATGCAGCACACACCATATATTGCAAATATCTGTAAGAGCCTGGGAACAACCTGCTCATCTTGCTGCTGGTGAAGCCTGAGCTGGTGTCATGGGTATTGTGCTGAGCACTGGTCCAGAACAGAGCAGTGAGGGGGAGCAGAGAAATGGGGTCCTCCAAGGAGCATCCTTGGAGGGGGCTGTATGTTCTGTGTAACTCTGGGGAGAG
The DNA here is from genome assembly GCF_000696875.1 of Nestor notabilis. NCBI lineage: Eukaryota > Metazoa > Chordata > Aves > Psittaciformes > Psittacidae > Nestor > Nestor notabilis. The sequence continues at coordinate 100,821 of NW_009934062.1, read as the reverse complement.
ACACTACGGCAGTTCTGCAATGCACAAGGTGATAAAGGAAGGGAATAAATTGTTATCTGGGGTTTTTGTGGTTGGGACCTCTGAGTAACATGAGCATCAGTACAGGATGTGGTTTCTCAGCTGTGCTGGGAATTGCTGCCTGGATAAGGGCTACCCTTGCATAAGCTGGGCATAGGTTGAGGCATCCTTATGTCTCTGTTTTCTGATAGCCATGTGCAGCCAGGCTCCTCTGGGCATCCACGAAGGAAAGATACAGTGCCAGTGGGAAAAGCAGAGATTGCTTCATCCCACCCAGGTGCCAGTGCCGGACCAGAGATGTGTCCAGTTCGTTAGTGTGATCATCAGTTTTCATTTTCTACATCTGTAGCTCACTAATCCCATCACAGCCCTTCAAGGGTGTAGGTGGGTAAGGATGATTATCCCCATTTTCAGATAACAGGATCACTGGGGTTAACTGATTTCCTTAAGGCGCCTCTGTGGCTGAGCAGGGATTACAGCTCAGCTCCCAGCTCCTGCTCTATGCTCCCTTCCCTGCACCACAGGCTGTATCCCATCACTTCTCTCTATTTCCCCTTTCAACTTTCTGTGTTTACATCTGTAGAGTTTTTCCACTCTGCATTTTGCTGTGTTCAGGGTGATGGTGAGATGTATTTTTCTTTCTAATGAGGGCATTTTATCCCTAGCATTAGCACAGCATCATGGACCCGGTGCTTGACAACACGCTGAGCTTTTGACCGCTGTGTTCTTAATGGCTTGACAATTTATTTACCTACCATGGCAGAGCCATTTTGGGGTGAAATAGATGACTTTGAAATGTGCTGGTCTGGCACACCAACACAGTGACTGCTCTGTGACCGGTGAAGAAGTTATTATCCCACCACGCTGGGAGATTTCAATTGCTAGAACAGATAATTACTGCAAGGATGAACCAGGAGGTTGGGGCAGATGGCTCAGGACTGGGGTCTCTGTGATGGTCCTCAAAGATGAGCATCCAGCAACAAAGGGAATGCAGGATCTGGTTTAGCCCAGGCTCCCCCCTGCATCCCTTCTGATGTTCCCTGGAAGAGAAAACCCCAAATCAACCTGTTGACTCAAATCTGGCCTCCTTTTGGGCTGCTGGACTTGATGGAGACCACTCAGTTGCTGTAAAATAGCAAAACTGGATCCCCCAAATGCTTTTCATGCAATACCTTCTCTTTTATATATATATAGGGCCTGCCTTACAAATTTTCTTCCAAGTATTCTCTTTTGTATATGTAAAAACTTGCCTTCTGATGTCTGCAAATTCCCTTTTGAGGACCTGCTGCTTTGTCCAAGCAGCCAATTGTAATAAGAAATTTCTCCCTTCCTTCTTGGGCTCATACTTTTTCTTCTCCCTCCTGTTTTGTTTCCACATTACCTTGAAAAACAAGACCCAGGTTATTCACCTCTTTGTTTCTCTTCCCTCCTGACCCACTGAAGTGAGTGTTTTTTACATCCTTATGCATGCTGTGTTGTAGTTGGCTTTCTCAGTAAGATGGGAGGAAGCAGGTGGACTAACCCCGTTGCTTTTTTATGTATTTTGCATTTATTGTAATTGTGGATCTTTTGACTCAGCAGCTTTATCAAAAATATTTTAAAAAATTCTGGTTTTGTTCATTGAAATGTTTCATTCAACCAAAAAGGCAATCGATACTTCTTCATAACACACTTTGTGTGCACCCTAAGTGCACTGCTTCTATGCATGGCTGAGCCTGTTAGGAAAACTTATTTGAAGTAAAATGCATCCATTTCAGAATTCAAGTGTAATCTTCAGACAAAAACTAACCATGAAATTATTTTTTTTAATCTCTTTTCTCCCTCCTTGGCCTATTTGATTTAGGATTATAATCCTATTTGATTTAGGATTAATTCTGGCTTTGTCCATCCCCCAGTTGCACTGTTGTGTTGGGTGGTCTTCCAGCCAAAATTACCTGCAAATTGATTTTTGTTGTTATTAACGTAATTATTGTTAACCTTTCTTTATTACTAAATCCCAGTGCTTTCACTTAGGAAGTGCCCAGTGCCTGGAAAATCAACTTCTCAGATGCCTTCCCTGAAGAGATGTCCTGGCCTTCACATCCTTTTCAGAAGATGTTTATGGGGCCAAGAGAAACCCAAGAGGTACAGAGTCCCATTGACATTAGTGTTAAGCAAGGGAAGCTGCTCCTCTGCTTTGGGAAACAGGGATGACTTTGGAATGAAAGTTTTAATTTTGAAGATAGAGATCTGAGATCTCAGATCTGAGCAGCTTTCATGAAACCATTTCAACTGATTTTTGGAAACGGTTCTGACAACAGCATTCAGGATTTATGTGTACAATGTGCACAAAGCAGCTCCTTCCTGCAGTACTTCTACTCCCAATGTGGGAAATACCTTGCATACTGCACAGTTGTCACAAACAACAAACAAAACTATTAAAGCCAGCAAAAACAAGGCGCGTGCTGTGTTTCATCTCAAGGATCCTGAGCAGCTGGGTGCCAATTTGTGGATTTCACCATTTTCTGCAATTTTCCAGGCCTAGATGGCTGTTTTCAACATCCTACAATGTTTAGATGTGAGCTGTTTGCTTTGCAGAAGGCTGCACTGATGAAGTCCTCTGCAGCATCTCCTGGTGAGGGTGGTGGCATGGGGCAGGTCCGGTGCCCATGGTGAGGTGGTGTTGGTCCTCATCTCTCAAGGCAGACTCCTCTGTGTGCCGTGGCTGATGGCACACCAGGTTCTCGGGAGGTTTAGCAGCACAGACTGTCCCGTTGCAGTGCCTTGTGTTCCCTGGCACTGCTTCATTCCCTGGCACAGACACTGGCTTTGTCCCCTTGTCCCCTGCGCCGCTTGTGACAGCTTAACAATAGTTGGGCGGCCGCGGCGTGCTGCTTGTGATGCTCCTCACAGGCATCTGTTGCCTTGTGCTTCCCCATCTGCTGCTCAGATCTGCTCCTCTCTTCTGCAAAAACCATGGGGGCAAACGGTGCCTTTTTGTCACTGAAGGGTTCATCTGCTCCTGGGAGGGTTTTCACATGGGGCAGTGATTTCACTTGGACAACAGAGTATTGGGAGAATCACAGTGGGGTGCGGGTTGGAAGAGAGCTTTAAAGCTCATCTAGTCCAACCCCCTGCAATAAGCAGGGGATCTTCCCCTAGACCAGGTTGCTCTGAACCCCATCCAACCTGGCCTTGAACACTGCCAGGGATAGGGCATCTACCACCTCTCTGGGCAACCTGGGCCAGTGTTTCGCCACCCCGAGTGTACAGAATTTCTTCCTTCTATCTAGTCTAAATCTCCCCTCTTTCTCTTTAAAGCCATCACCCTTTATCCTATCACTACAGGCCCTGCTAAAAGCTCTGTCACCATTGTTCTTATAAGCCTCCTTTAAGTATCAAAAGGCAACAGTAAGGTCACCCTGGAGCCTTCTCTTCTCCAGGCTGAACAAGCCTCTCTCCACATCAGAGTTCTTCCAGCCCTCTGAGTAACAGCCTTGTCTCTTGCATATGCAAACACAGTCACACCCCCTGGAAAGAAGATATAGCAATGCTTTGTGTTCCCTGTGGAAGGGTTTTGCTGAGCAGGTAAGTGTGCACAACCCAAGCGAGGACCATTTTGGTTGTCTTCACTTTTGGAATCAACGTCTGGGCACTGAACAGTTTCTGCACTGCTCAGACACCCTCAAAGATGACTACTGAGTAACTCCAATTCTCTGGAGTACTTTGAGATGTGTCATGTCATGCAGCTGAAGAAGAAGTCATAATAACCCCAAATTTGCAGCTGGGCACTGCCCACAGATGGCCAACCCAACTCACCCCAACACAAGGACAGGCTGTCAACTGCTACTGGATAGTCTGGGCATATGGACTTAGAGTTATCATTGACAATAACTCATTTAAAGTTTGACAAGGGCATTACACATAAAGAACACTGTATTTTTGGAAGAAGAGTGAGCACTGATGTCATGGGTAAGGCCTTACCCAGCTCTGCACATGCTGTCTTTGTGGAAGGGTCTCAAAGGCAGGCTGTAATTGCATAGAACCCTGTTTTCTCTGCTGAAGTTACAGCTACACATAACAGTACTTCTCATCAAGTATGCCAAAGAGACATGTTATAACTATGTAGTCTTCCCCCCCCCCCCCTTTTCTTTTGTTTTTTCCCCAGGAGATGTACTCTCAAGAATTTCATCTTTATGATGCTGCTAAAACTTGTGTGTAAAGAAAGCAAGTGACTTCTGAATGGTATTTCCTCAGGACAGAAAGTCCTGCTACAGTTTAATAGGCCATAGTGCTGAGAGTACAATAAGGTATGAGAAGAGGATAAAGCTTTTTTGAGCTCTAGAGCACCTGGAGGCTGTTTTTTCTGAGGAAGGTGAAGTGATGAAGCGAGCTCAGTGGTCAGAGATGCGCACAGGGGATCCCTGCTTTATTATTTAATTTTCTCCTTGATGATGTTGCAAAAATCAGGAAACACCCAAGCACTCCATCCACTGGATAAGGAATGCTCCCTTAAACTCATCATAGAATCAGAGAATCCCAGACTGGTTTGGGTTGAAGAGACCTTAAAGCTCCCCCAGTTCCAACACCTT
>NW_009934062.1:89539-96086 GCF_000696875.1 Nestor notabilis | reverse complement strand
CCCCCCCACCCCTCCTTGCCCTGTCACTCCAGTCCCTGATGAAGGTCCCTCACCAGCATCCTTGTAGCTCCCTTCAGACACTGGAAGCTGCTCTGAGGTCTACAGCAGCTTCTCTTCTACAGGCTGAACAGCCCCAATGTTCTCAGCCTGTCTCCATAGGGCAGGTGCTCCAGCCCCTGCTCATCCTCGTGGCCTCCTCTGGACTTGCTCCAACAGCCCCATGTCCTACCTATGTTTGGGACACCAGAACTGCACACAGTGCTCCAAGTGGGATCTCATGGATATCCACTATAGGCAGGTTAAGCCTCCGAGTGTGTAGGGTGGGAAGAGGAAAAGAAAATGTGGGGTGAAACTTTCATTTTCACTTCTAGCGTAGCTTTCTGTGTCCATGAACCCCAGCCAGTGGGTGCAAACAAATCCAAGCCACATAATTCAGAGGTTTTTTTCACCTGAGTCCAAGGTGGGAGAGGAAGTTTTAGCCCTTAGTCTCACCTTTGAGATTAATGAGTGAATGAGGGATCTCTGATTCAGTTCAGCCTCACCACGCAAAGCCCTGTCATATGGTGAACCATCTTGTGGTCCACAAAAAGGTGATAGATGTTGCAAGTCTGGTCTCCCATCAACCTCTACCATGTAACATGGGACAGAGTCCCTCAGGTCTCCAGGAAAGCAACTGTGTGTCATGGAACTCTTCATTAACTTAAGTGTTATTGCATATCTGACTCCATTTCCCCTTGGAACCCGTTACCCCTTGTCCTATCACTACAGTCCGTGATGAAAAGATACTGAAGACACTTCAGACTTACTCAGAGTTAACAACTCTCTCAAAATAGGACATTTCAGGACTGAAGTGAAAATACCCATGGTGCAAGAAGTCCATGGCTCCAGCTGTGTGACACTATCTTCCTTTTCAGCTGTAGATAGCAGTGCTCAGTTTAGGGTAACAAGCAAAAAATAAAACCCAACCAAAACCATAAACTCACCACTTCTTTCTTCTAACTGCAATCAGGAAAAGGGATTATTAGGCAGGTTTCCTAGCTGGTGAGGGCACTGTCACAGGTAAAATACGTGCAGTGTACATATGAATATATAGCTTCAGTCATGTGTCGGTTTGAACGTGGCCATAGGCGTGAAGCTGGGTTTGTGCTACCACCACATTTGGGACTAGTGATTTTTGGGTACATGGCAGTAATTATCTTTAATAAATGTGGGCTGGCACCACTTCCACCCTGGGGCAGCAGAGCTCAGTGCTGCTCAGAGGCACCCCAAATACACCTGACAAATCTGCCTACCTCTATTTACCTTGAAAATCCGACGTGTCTCATCTAAAGGCAAGGCTTACCGTGCTCTCCCTGCCTGCGATGCTGCGTGAACGGTACTTGATGTGCAAAGGAGAAGGTAAAACGCCGTGGTGTGCTGTTTTGCCCGTTGCTGCAGACTCAGCAGGAGCCCGTGGCTTGGGCTCCCCCGTGTGGGATGGGATTTTCCCTGTAGGACAAGTAGCGCTAGTGTTTTCCATAGACAGGCAGCCGAACAGTCCCTCAGACACGGTACCAAGCAGAGGGACGGTTTTTGCCAATACCCACTTGCTGCTGGAGAAAACCTGCAGCTCCCTCGGCCGCTTGCAGCCTCAGTGTGACAGCAATAATGTCTATTTGCAAAGCTAACGAGGGACAGGGCGACATGTGCTCCATTTAGTTAATTAACATGAACGGCGATTCAGCCTGCAGCTCCAGCACGGGTACGTGGCTTTGCCCACAAAACTGCCTTTTGAAACGCTTTTCCTGGTTCTGGAGTTTTTTGACTCTGGTGCAGGGGAAATAAAGTGTTGAGTTTTGGTCTGCAAAAATCCCCACGTTGTTACAAAAAGTGTGCATGCAGAAAGGAATGTCAAGGTACCACAACTGCATTAAATGCATTTGGTAGTGCGATAGCATAGTCGGGTGGAGCAAATAATTTACAGTGAATAACTGACTCAGTTTGGCTTATTTTTTTTTGCCTCGCAAGCCTTCTAACCAACTAATTATAATTATTGTTTTGTTTACCTGAAATTTTAAGGACCAGATAACGTCAATAAATAACCTTCACTGCATAGCTATTTTATACCTATTTTATGTTATGGGCACTTAAGACATGTTAATTAACCTCAGCAGACACCCCTGTTGCACAGTATCACATCTTGTTCCTGGGTGGGTTTGCCTGGGGTTTGGAGTCGCATTTCCACAGCAAGCAGTTGTAGATCCTAATCTGAAAATCTAATTCTCAGTGGCTTGCCTCTAATAATTGTCTCCTAAAATTACCTGTTGTTGTAAATATCCTCAACAGCTAATCTACTTCTTAAAAGATACTCCTAGAAAACAAATAAAAAGGAGGTGAAAATGAGACTGAAGCAAATTCTATAGGATCTTCTGAGTCTCAGGGGTCTGACCTCATGTGTGGAAACATCACAGGTTTCTCTCTGTGGGCCCACACCTCCTCCTTATGGCCCAGTTTTGGAGTAGTTATCTGTTGAGATGTGTGGTCTTCAGGTTTGCATTGAGAGATGATCCCTCTTCACGAGGGACTGTAGCAATGGGACAAGGAGTGATGGGTTTAAACCGAAACAGGGCAAGTTCAGGTTAGATACAAGGAAGAAGATCTTCCCTGTGAGGGTGCTGAGGCGCTGGCACAGGGTGCCCAGAGAAGCTGTGGCTGCCCCATCCCTGGCAGTGTTCAAGGCCAGGTTGGACACAGGGGCTTGGAGCAACCTGCTCTAGTGGAAGGTGTCCCTGCCTGTGGCAGGGGGTTGGAACTGGATGAGCTTTAAGCTCCCTCCAACACAAACAAGTCTGGGATTCTGTGGTTCTATCAGAGTAAAGGGATATTCCCCGGGACATCCAGCAGATCATCATAAAACATCCACTGGGAGTCATCTTAAAAAGGAGTTACATTCTGATGTGCAGCTGGTATGGCTGATGCTCTGAAGTTATCTGGTCCTCCCCTGATATACCCCTGAAACTGGGATTTCTTGGAGCAAGCACACATCAGTTCTAAATATACAAGTGCACATTAGTTCCCAAGAAGCGACTGTACCTCTTGAAATAATTACTCTCCTTCCTTCCCCTGCAGCTGTACAGGTCAGCCCAGGACTACCTTGAACAAGTGCAGCTTTTCAAGGTGCGCTATAATAACTTCAGTACTCAGAGGCAGGCCACAGCCTACACATGCAGCATTCAAAATCAGCATCAAAAATCATGAGTCATGTGCCAGAAGAACTTGACGTTTTTTATCAAGTGCTTTTGTGTTATTTCTGGTTTGGGTCACATTTTCTGGTTATCCTGTTGAGTCACAAAACTTGTACTTTTTGTACAGGTCACAGTTGTTATGATGTTGTTATGAATCTGCTGTGATCTGGCTCTTTCCTGTAGCTTCACCTCATGAAGCCTGGGGATATAGAGTGATCCACAACTCAGCAAAAGATCGATGGCCATGATGTCCTGAGCACTGTATCCATGTGCTTTGGGTCCCCAGGGCTTTGGCTGTGGCTCCTGATATTTGGGGTCCTGTCGAGCCACTGCTCCTGCTCTCACCCCCATGCCCATCTTGTTCCTTTCGAGCCCCTTAATTGTGGAGTTCTCATATATAAGTTCTGAAAGAAAACGTGAGATTCCTGAACCTTCCCTCGTGGGTCAACAGAAATGCAGCCCAGCTCTAAATGATGTTCTTTGATAAAGTAAATTCCTTTAGCCATGATGGGGTTAAGAATGAAACAACAGGGGGAAGCAGAGGGTTAAAATCACTGAGCTGCTGTGAAGCGAGCTGTGAGGAACAGGTCCCAACAGGCTGCTATGTAAGTAATTCTTTCTTTGGACTTAATCTTCAACTTCAGTTTACAATTAAGCACATAATCCTTCTTGCTTTAATATTTTTACCTCACTCTGCGGCTTCTCTTTGTTCCACCAAAGCAGAAAAAAAAGGGTAAGACTGGAGTAAGAGACTTAGGTGGATGTGGACCTTGTGGGTCCCTCTTCTCTTGGGGGAGGAGATCCACTTGGGTATCACAAGGGAACTTGGGATGAGATTAAATAGGTCCAGGTCCAGGATTTGTGTCCCTGACCCCATATGACAGTCCAGCTGAATAAATGAATCCCAACAATTTTTGTTGAGACATAGGTTTGGAGAGCACTAAGAAAACTGGGATTTCACTTTACCTGCAGGTGTTAGAAATGTCTTCCTCCTGGGGGGGTTTAAATGCCTTTGGAATGGCTGGGATTGAGCGGGATTGCTGGAAACCAGGCACTGCTAATCTGTGATCCAAAACTGAGCTGGTCAGTTATGGTAAGCAGCAGGATGTGTCTCCCTGAGACACCCCAGAGCCTCCCCAGAGCCTCAGGGTAGGGTTTACAGGGAGCATTTGTCATGTGTGAAGTGCCATTGCTGCATGGCAGGGACTGCCCTGAAGCTGTGAACTCATTTTGCCGTTCAAACGAGCAGAGCAAAGCGAACCAAGAGGCAGACCTTCAGCTACATCAGCTGGCCTGCACCTGCATATGCATTTGATATTCCCCATATTCCTTGTGTACTGCCTGCACCTTCAGACAATAGATTTATGTAGCTATTTTACAACCAATATGGACAGAAGTTTAGAGAATTACACATTTTTTTATCGACTGTAAAGTCATTATACAAATCTATCACCTAGAATATGAGCACTGTGGAAAGAACTTGATACTCCTGAAGCAGCCTTTATAAAATCTTTATTGGCTTTTAATTTGTAGTATGGGTTATAAATTGTGCAAGCTGCGGTGCTCATACCGTGTCCCTGACGTGGCACATACACCGTGTTGCCCTTGAAACAATGACAGTGGCAAAGATGCTCTTTTTAATAACGTAACTAACTCAATGAGAGGCCTCCTTCCAACACTTTATTATGGTTGTATGAAGCTGTCCACAGTCAATTGCCTTTCCTTTTTTGTGTGGAGAGGGTAGATGAGCTCTGTTAGGGATGGTCAGATTGCAGATCTTGCAAAATATATTTTGAGGGTTGACACCTTTCCTGCCTGTAGGTAAAAAATGTCCTATCTCCAGAGATAACATAGGGCTCCCAGCTCATGGTTTGGTGTTGTTGAGGCGTATTAGTTATTTAGCTTAAGTAAGTTTTGGATAGTGTGAGTCACTCAGAGCTGTAGTATTGTGTGGTTCAGTGTGCTGTTTGCTTAGCTTTACCTGCTTAGCGCAAGCACTTAGATCTGCTGACGTCTTAGGCCACGGGCTGTGGACTTTCACCTGGAGATGCTTTTGGCTGGAGTAGAGTTAGTTTTCTTAGTGACTTTCCTAGAAGCTGGTGCAGGGCTGTGCTTTGTCTTTGGGTGAGAAGAACGTTGTTAACATGCTGATGTTTCAGCTGTTGCTGAGTCATGTTTATCCTATGTCCAGGACTTCTTTAGCGTGCAGTGCTCTGTCCATGAGTGGGTGCAGAAGAAGCACAAACCAGAATATGAAGAAGCCATCACTGCTGTCCAGAGCACAAGCTGTGACTCAACAAGGTAAGAACAGTTAATGGCCTGTCTGTATGAAACAGAGAAAGAATCAAATAAGGTATTCGTAGACCCCAGACCAGAGTGTCAACACTGGGGTAAAAAGGCATGTGAGGGGCAGGTGTATAAATGGTGCGGATGTGATTGCCCAGGGTTTTCTCTCTTGGGGGTCCACCTCCAGAGGCACCCAGCTCTACATCTCCCTTTTACTCTGCCACTCAACCATGAAGTTATTTTTTCCCGGAATAGGACAACTGAGACTGCTGAAGGGTCGAGCCTGAAGGAGGAGGGAGCACCCCTGAAAGTGAGTATGTGTGTGAGCAAGGACTCAAAGGGGGCACCCATGGGGTCACTGGTCCCAGCAGTTGCAGTCTCACAGGGCTTGTGTGCAGCTCCTTGAATGGTGTGTGAGTGCTTAGGCAGAAGCTTCTCCCCTAACAGTGTGTCCTTAACTCCTCTCACTTTAACTGGCATGGATATAGGCATTGAAAAATTCCTGTGTGTGTTGGCTGCTTTTTTAAGCTGGAGCTTAATTCTGTCTCTGTTTATCAGCGTGCCCGTGGCCAGGTGACTGCTTTTAATATTAGCAACAATAGGCACAAAGGGGAGATTTTCAGTTAGCTCAATTAGAAATCGGTCTAGATGCATTTTAGGTGACTGAACAGTTTTGAAACATCGGTTGCAGAGCAGTACTGAACTGCCATGGGTGCCCAGCAAGGTTTAAGCAAGTTGTAAAGGGCTCTCTGCTCAGTACACTGATGGATGGTGCACATGGGTGCTTCATGCAGGCTCTACCTTTGAGGCATATATGCAGGCAGATAACTTGTTTTCTGAGGTATTTACACTGGATACCCTGGGCAGGACCGAGCAGAGTCTAAAATTAGTACATAGGATCTTGCAGGACTATGTGTACTGAGCACAAGCAAACAGCTTTCCAGTGCCTAAAGGGGCTCCAGGAAACCTGGAGAGGGGCTTTGGACAAGGGATGGAGGGACAGGACAAGGGGAATGGCTTTAACACACCCGAGGGGG
>NW_009934062.1:69099-89508 GCF_000696875.1 Nestor notabilis | reverse complement strand
TGAGATGAGCTCTGAAGCAGAGGCTCTTCCCTATAAGGGTGCTGAGGCGCTGGCACAGGGTGCCCAGAGAAGCTGTGGCTGCCCCATCCCTGGCAGAGTTCAAGGGCAGGTTGGACACAGGGGCTTGGAGCAACCTGCTCTAGTGGAAGGTGTCCCTGCCCGTGGCAGGGGTTGGAGCTGGAGGAGCCTTAAGGTCCCTCCAACACAAACCATTCCAGGATTCTGTGATTCTGTGAAGGCAGGAGGCTCCGGGTGAGCTTTGGTTGGGCTGCCTGACAATTTCTGGGTGAAAGAATGGAAAAGGTGACATCAGATATGATAGATAAAGAATTATAGCACAGGAGTGTAATTAATGCCAGTCAAAATGGCTTTGTGGAAAATAGGTCTTGTCAAAGAAATGTGATTTCATTCTTTGATGAGATAACACATTTGGTTGATAAAAATGACTGTGTTGAGGTAATAGACTCTTCTAAAGTGGTTAGTGCAGCATGGGCTGACACTCTGATTAACATTTATCATGGTAAGCTATCAATAACGAGCACATTAAATGGATGGAGGGCTGGCTAACTGACAGGTCTTGGAGAGGGGCTGTCAGGAGGAAATCAGCAGCAAAGGGTGATATTTCAGTGAGATTCCTGGCTGAAAGAGGTGCTGCAGGTACCCGTGTGTGGTGTTAAGGGTCAGCGTGGCAGTTTTTAACCATGTTGCTGCCCCACGAGCACCGGTTTCTGTAGTTTTGTGTTATTCATGTGAGGTAATTACCAAGTGTCTGGAAGGAGGGAGAGCATCCCAATTTGACTGGCTTCCTTGATACCTGGAAGATCACTTGTAAGGGGATTTTATTCAGGTTTTGTACTTTAGGTGCAGAAATGAGAGCAGAGCTCGGAAGGGATATTTAATTGGTAACTTTTTATAAGCACCTACTTCTCGGCATCCTTCATGGGCGATGTACTGTAACTCTCCCGAAGACTGAGCTGATGAAAGAAACTGGAGCAAGAGTATATCAAGGACAAAGCCAGGATCCAGCTTTTAATGAAGCAAACATAACCTTTCACTGAGGCAGACTCACCCTGCATTCGTCATGAACCCGATTAAAGCCTATACAGCTATTCAGTGTGGTGTTTAATTATAGCCAAGCCTGCGAGCCCCCTCGGAGTTAAGGATTTTCAGGATTTCTAATAATATTTCCCTTTCCTTCTTAGATTTTTGGAGGCTTATAACTTATTTATAATGCAATACGCTTCGGGATGAAGCTTGCTGATGTGAAACGACAAGATGGTTGCTGCCCACCTGAGGATGAACTATTCTGGGGGATGTCGGAACACTCCCCATCTCTTTTTATTTTCCTCTGTTTTTGTTAATGTAGGAGACACATAAGATGGTTTTGTTATTCATAAAGCTTTTCCAACCATCTTTCCACCACCTGACCCTGAAGTACAGAGAACACCAGAGAAGTTTAGACATTCACGCCTGGATAACCACGTTGAGGGCAAAAGCTCTTTTTGTTGTGAGAAATGGGGTAGAGGTATAGATACTTCTTTTCAGGCGTGAAGGTGAACATTTGTAGAAAACCAGGAAAACCCTCCTGCTTGCAGGCAGGGAACCTTCTTAAGCCTTTTCATGGCTTGTGCTTGGGGTGTGTGAAGGGAGAGGGACAGGACAGAGAAGGCAGCAATTTTGGGAGGAGGTGGCATGGACCGTACCAAAATTATTTAAAAATATGGCTTCTATCACTTTTCCCATTTCTCCTGAGCCAAAGTTGCGGAATTGGGACCTTAATTCTTAATGGCTTCCAGTTCATTGCAGCAAAGTCAAGCTGCTTTTTAATTAAAAAGGGCTTGCGCATTTCTGCATTAGCATTATTTATTTGTTCAGTGAGTTTGCTGAGATTAGCATGCACATGTGGAGAGCGGCAGAGCACTCCCTTTACTCTTGGATCCAATAAATCTTCCGCAAAAATATATTGGCTGCCTCTGCTGCTAAATTGCACACCCTGGTTATTGCAGTGAGAATGGGTGTAATCCTGCACGTCAAGCATCATCTCCTTGCTCACTCAGCACAATTGGCCACAATATAACTGCTCCAGGTCCTTCCTCCTTTAATACACTGATTTTACTATGTATGTGTGAAGTTATAAGCATTTCCCCACCCTGAACCACTGCGAAAGTATCAAAGAATTAAAAACCCAGAAGTTTGATTTTTCTCGTTGCTGTGCTCAATTCACAACAGAACGTAATAATAGCAATAATAGCAATAGCAATAGTAATAGTAATAATAACAATAATAATAACAGCAACAAGAATAACAATAACAAAAATAACAATAATAATAATAAAGGGGAAAAGGCAAATCTTTCCTACCTCATGATAAGGTGAATGTATCCAATGCCTTGTTCCTGTCTCAGGACCAAGACCTGGGAGGCTGCAACTGAGAACGGCTGAGACCAGCAATGAGATGTTGCCCGAAATAAATAGGGGAAGGAATTTCTCCTGTGTATGTACAAAAGGCTGTGAAAGAATTTGAGGCTGTGAGAATTTGAAGAGGTGTTAAGGGTAATTTGTTAATGCAAGAAAGCAGAGAAATAAACCCTAGCAGTGCTGCTAAGGGCTGAGCAGTGCTCCGATGTCTGCTTTTATCCAAAACACTTTGCTTTGTGCTGCAGGAATTTTCACTCACCAATTTTTCACAGAGAGGGGAAAGAAAGAGGAAGCCTTCAGCATATTTCTTACAGCTGTAAACAAAAAAGTGAAAAGGATCAAAAGAAATAATTTATCATCTCCCTGCATGCTTACAGAAAAAATGCACTTTCAAGTTGCAGGGACTTTTCCCAAGTTTCCCTGCATCACGGGCTGTTTATGAAGTCTCAGTGCTGCTTACTTTCTGTGGAGGTTTGAATTTTTCACTTCAACATCAGCTTCTATCTGTGCATCAACAAAAGCTTATGTAAATAGCAATGGGTGATGGTTCCAGCGCTGTTATGGAGTATTAGCTCAGTCTTAGATAGCATGAGACAGGTATAGGAGGTAGCTTACTGCGAGTTGTGCCTGGGTACTACTATACTAGCCTTATGTGGTGCTGTCCACTAGCTGTGATGTGATGGGAGTCTATGAGTGCTGGCTCTGGACTGATTTTGCACGCTGGAAATTTGCTGGTGGGAACTAAGACTTGTGCAACTGGCCCCTGAAGGAGTCCCTCATGGTAGATCTCACATGCATTTGTTTATGAATTGCTTTAAAAAGCCATTCCAGCATATTTTTCCAATTGCAAAGAGGTCAGACGTGGCAAAACACATGGCACAAACTGCTTAGAAATAACAGTGTGTCCACAGTGTGGTGGATACCATGGTCTGGCACTGTGCCTTGCACTGGAGCTTCCCTGCTCCATGGGCCAGACAGACGGCAGCGTGAGAGTGAGCTTCCTAATTATCTTCACGTGATATAATTAGATGGTGCTAATTGCATCTGTGGCATTAGTTTCTGGGTGGCAGTCATGTTTTGCTGCACAGGGGAATTAATTTGACTTCATTAGAGAGAACTAAGAGAACAAATCTCCACCCCTGGCAGTGTTCAAGGCCAGGTTGGACACTGGGGCTTGGAGCAACCTGCTCTAGTGGAAGGTGTCCCTGCCCGTGGCAGGGGTTGGAGCTGGAGGAGCTTTAAGGCCCCTTCCAGCCTGAACCATTGTATGGTTCTGTGATGTCTTGCAATGTTGAGTGTGTTGAAATTGAGGGGTGCAAAGCACATTCAGCTTCCGTGAGCCCACCTTGTGACAGAACAGACAAATTTCAGGGAGTCAGACTGCAGAAATATGCATTATTTAGCCATTAAACAGATACTTTGCAGTTCTCTGGCTATTTACTTCTAGTCTTGCCAAGATGAGAAGGTAATACCTAAACCTTAGGTCTGGAAATCCTGGCTACGAACTAGACAAGTGTTCAGCTGTGTGCAAGGTGTTGGGAATTGGAACCACAAGGCTGCTAACAGCTGAAGGGAGGTTTGAAATTGCCATGTTATTTAGGCATCTGTTGACTGAAAGCCTTTATTTGAGAGCATTTCTGGAGAAAGGCAGAAAGCAAAGCCCACATCGTCTTGTGAACCTTTGTACACACGCCTGCACAATCCATCATAACACAGAATGAAACCTGGTAAAGACGTCACCTATTTTACATGGGAAAGGAAAATTGCTTTGTGGAGTTTCCCATTGAAATTCCCTCTTTGGACACTGACACTGACAGCAAACCTGGTTGGAAAGACCAAAGCTTTTTTTTTTTCACAGAAGCTGAATGCTGGTGATGATCAGCTCTGAAACACAAAGAAAATGAGGAAGCCTCTCCTGGTGGGACCATGCTGGGACAGTTGCACCCCGGTATGGAGCTGATACAACTTGCAGCCCTTTGTGGTCTGTAACAACAAACCTTTTCCATCTTTTCAAAGCAACTCGAGTGCTATTAGCCAGCAATGGGCTGGAATTTACCACCTTGATCAGCTCCTGAACACATAGCCTGAAGTCCCACACAGCCTGGCATGACTCTTGTGCTCCCATAATGGATAAATCAGTTCAACATCACACAAGTAACTGTGTTTATACACAGTAAGAGCTGTTTGCATGTGCTGGATGCTAGGTGGGGGCTGATACGCAGCCAGTGCTCTGGCTTTTTGTGCTGTTTCTGAGGCAGCCTGTGGTCTCAGACCACCTTGAGGAGGCAGCAGCAGGTTCCTGCTCTGCTCCTGGGTGCCCTTGTGAGAGCTGGGGCTCATCACCCACCGTGCCATGTAATCAGACTCATTGGCAAGTGCTATCAAATGGTAATTATTGTGATTTGCATAAATATAGGTGAGCTCATCATCAGCAGCTGCTCCCTCCAGTCCAGCACAGTGTGCATGTATCCGTGCTGAATGGCACTTTTGGGGGAAGAACAGGGAGAAATGGGGGTGTGGGAGGGAGCCACAGGGTTGTGTGTCATTGCCCTCCGCCATTCCAGGGAGCTGCTGTGACCCTTGTCCCTCCAAGATGCCCATCTGGGTCTGAATTGCTGAGCAATGGCAAAGGACATCCCCAGCCTCTGCACTCCCCACTCTAACCTACCTGGGCAGAATTGGGCTTTCTTCATGTCTACCCTCTAGTAGGGTTACTCGCCTGCTCCAAGATGTGCAGTGCAGTGCAACCAGCTGGTGGAATGTGTACAGTGATAGGGGAGAGATTTAATAAACCAGCAGCATTTCATTGCCTTAACAGGGTCTTAAATCATAGAACCACAGACTGGTTTGGGCTGAAAGGGACCATAAAGCTCATCCAGCCCTAACCCTCTGCCACGGGCAGGGACACCTTCCGCTAGAGCAGGTTGCTCCAAGCCCCTGTGTCCAACCTGGCCTTTATTAAATTTACTTATTTAAATCCACACTTTCACTCAGTTTTAACCCCGTTTGAATTTGTGCTTGGTTTAAGCCTCTGGCTGAGGCATTGCTCAGGGATGAAGCTGAGACTCTTGAGCAGAGACAGCAAAGATTTTTCTGAGCCGTTACTGAAACTGGGAGCTTTTTCTTTTGCTGCACAGAAATCTGTTATTGGCTGTCAGTGACAGCAGAACCAAAGGTTATAGATGTGTGCAATTCTTTTTTTATTTGATTTGGAAAAGGAGAAGAGGGAGGTTAAAAGAAAATAAAAAATAAGGTAGTTTAAGTTTTCAAATGAAAAGAAAGGGAACCAGCAATTCATTGAGTTTTGACAGAGCACTTCATCATTTGCACCTTTTCCAGGAACAAAAGTGAATTTGCAAGAAACATAATAAAAGACAATGGGAGGTACAAACTTTTTCCAAAGGGAAACATTTCTCTACTGTTTTAACAAATGTGAGGAATGAGTGGAAACACACAGAGCCATCCCCGGTGCACTTCCTCTGAGCCATAGCTTTTCCTCTCCATATTCCCAAACAAATGCAAGGGCACGGACACGTGTGCGCCCTCTCCTCCCCATCCTCCACCCCGCCAGCTGTTGGTACCTCACAGTCACTTCTGCTTCCGAAATAATTTCTGTCTGTAGTGGTTTTGGAGAGGGCTGAGGTTACGCTTCCCATAATAATGAAGGAGAGAAAGGCAGCCAGTGGTAAAATCCCTTCCTGGTGGCACCGCATTTGTTATGTTATAAACTGAGACTGCTGTATATACACCCCTGGGTAGGTATGTTTTGAGTGTCTGCTTGCTGCATAAATACCCTGGAAAGTAGCAAGAAGGTTTCAACAGGTTGAGCTTTTAAAAAGCCCCTGAGAGTGGTGATTTTTGTTTTGGCCTGATTTCTTCTTGCTCTTTCTTCTGCGCCAAGTAGCAGCTGGAGGTTTGTATATATAGTGCCTACGTACTAGCCCCTTCCCAAGAAGCCTATGGGAGAAATGAGTTGTTATTAAGGTATCGGTTGGAGTTGGCACTCAAAGAGATTTTTTGCATTCAGAAAAGATATGCTGATGGGGAAGCCCAAGGCTTGGCAGTGGCATGAGGTTGTAAAACACAGCGTGGAACCTGCACGTCGTGCTGATGGATGCTGGAGAGGGACTGTTCATCAGGGACTGTAGCAATAGGATAAGGGTTGATGGGTTCAAACTGAAGCAGGCGAGATTTAGGTTAGACGTAAGGAAGAAGCTCTTCCCTGTGAGGGTGCTGAGGCGCTGGCACAGGGTGCCCAGAGAAGCTGTGGCTGCCCCATCCCTGGCAGAGTTCAAGGCCAGGTTGGACACAGGGGCTTGGAGCAACCTGCTCTAGTGGAAGGTGTCCCTGCCCGTGGCAGGGGTTGGAGCTGGAGGAGCTTTAAGGTCCCTTCCAACACAAACCAGTCTGAGATTCTATGATTAAAATTGATGGGTGGTTGAATGTGTGGGATAAGGAGTTGCATCTCAGCAATCACCACAACCATTTCGCTGCTTTCTAATGAGCTCAGCCTGATTGCCCTCAGTTCTGGAAAAACCCCAACTTTTGCAACCACCTTGGGGCAATGCTCAGGCTGAAACCCCCAAAGCTGGTGCTAAGCTCATTCTTAAGCTCATTAGCTGATGCTAATTCTTGCTTTTCTAAGAGAGGCTCACATTAGATCACATTCCCTGCAACCTGGATCTGGTTTTCAACCAACAGCTTTGTATTTTATCCCATGGATGAGAAATTCATGAGTCTGAGAAACATGGGCGTGGGAGAAGGTGAAGACTGTCAGGGTTTTGCTCTGCTTTCCTTTGAGCTGCTGGGTCCACTCCAAGCTCATGTTGGGAAGTGGAGGTTGGGCTGTGGGAAAAGCGTGGCTAAAGCACCCTGGAGGATTTGTGCTGGAAGGTCTGATAAGCAAACCCACAGAACACTGCTCAGCTCAGCCTGCTGAGGTAGTTAGAGCCTAAAACTGCTCCATGAGCTGTGTGCTGGGCATTCTACGGGGCATGAGAAACAAAATCCTTGAGAGAGCTCAGCAAGGCTTGATCTCCCTCCAGGCTGCAGATACACAAATATTTTGAAAGGAATCATAAACACTGCAGATTTTTCATAGCCTGTAGCTAGAATATCCATTAATTCCTGAAAAACACCCCAACTTACATGGCAATATAATAACCATTAATAGCTGCACACTCATTTACTTGCTAGCATCTCTCTCTTGCCTGGTCCTTGAGGCCAGGGCTGGCTCTGCCTTCCCTCTCAGCGCTCCCCAAGGCTGCAGGCTGGAGTCCAGATGGACAAACTCCATGGCATAAAACATTTACAGATTATTCAGAAGCACAAAATAATGCAAGTACTCATTTTTAATGCTTTAAGGTATTCCCAGAGTCAGTAAAAAATTATAATGTCCATAAACAAAAGAGGTCCTGCAGCAGCTCCACATGATACCACTAAAACGCGAAGAAAGCAGAGGTAACGGCAGCCTGGGACCATGCTGTGCATCTCACAACATTTATTTTCATGCATAACAGTAATAGTAGTTGTCATATTTTATTTATTCTGATAGCACAAGATCCCTGTTAACTGCAGGACCCATAGGTAGTCAAGTTACCCTTGTACAGAAGGCACTGAGGTGTTGCAGTTTGGTCCATGCTCATTTCAATGAATAAGAAAAGGCACTTGGAGTAAATGCGCCTGTTGTATTTAGCACCGTAGGCTGGGTGCTTGCCTGAGCCCGCCCAAACCACCAGCTCTGCAGGGAGGGAGGTGAGGTGGAGGAGGGGTCTGACAGACAAACTGCACAAATCACTGCCATTGGGAAATGGCCAGAAATAAATACAAGGGCCCTAATTCCTGCTTAGAATAGAACCCCAGCCTGGTTTGTGTTGGAAGGGACCTTAAAGCTCATTCAGTCCCAACCCCCTGCCACGGGCAGGGACACCTTCCACTAGAGCAGGTTGCTCCAAGCCCCATCCAGCCTGGCCTGGAACACATGGCTTCCCATTGGCATCTTCCCAAAAGCTCACGAGCAGAAGCTGCTGCTCTGCGCAAGTGTTAACTGGAGGTGGATAAACCTGGCTGATACAACATAAACTGCTGCTGTCGCCTGGGACTAGCCTGGATCCAAGCATGGATTTCAGCAGTGTTTCTCCAGGAAGGGGTTACTTGGTCCCATTTCTTCCCAGACGGCAGAACCATTCACAGAGTAGAATTCAGGATTACCATAAATGTAAATGTGTGTTTTCACAAGCTGTAACGGATTAAAAAGGCTTCTGGAGCTTTTGTGAGGGAAAAAATCACTATAATCATCATAAAAATCTCTACCTTACAGACGTACTTAATGGGAATGTTTTATATGCACAGGGAATGTTTACTTACTCTTTGGCTTAAAACTGCTCGTGCGATGCAGAAATATTTAATGGAAATGTATATTATACACAGAATTCATTTACTGTTTCACTTAAATAACTCCTTCCATAGACCAGCAATTGTTAATGGCAATGTGCCGGAAAGTTGTTTATTGTAAAAAACAATGCTTTCATGTGTTTTCTCCAAATCGTATGTGACAACCAACCTTTAATAAACCTTTTATTTTTCTGCAAAGACCTTTGTAGGGCTTGTAGGAGTCACATCCTCAAGTTATTTAATAGGTGACCAGCTGGAAGCACAGCGTTCACCATGGGAGCCATGGGTCAGCAGCACCGAACCTCAGGGATACAAAAATCAGCAAACCCCCCATTTTTATGAGGGTGAAGCATCACTTTGCTTTTGTTGCTCTTCCATTTGCCCCAGTGCAGCACCAAATCCCAGCTTTGGCAGCTGGGGGAGCAATCTGGAAAGCATAAAGGGCAAAAAGCCCCATGTCTGATGGGAGCTGCTGCAACAGAGGCAAGCTGGAGGAAGAACTTTAAAATCTGGCAGTGGCTTGGCTTGTATTTCACAGCCACAAGACTCCTGACAAGGTAAAGCTCCTCTTGATGCCCACTCCAAAGACAATTCCCATTTCCCCAGCAAACTTAAGGAAAACAAAATCATTTGGAGTTACATGAGTGTGTGTGACAAACCCCAGCACTGCGTCTCCAATTGATTTAACTTGGGGCTGGGGATTGAATTACTTGAAAGGAACTGGAAAAGCTATTTGGTTATTTTTTTCCCATATATAACCACTAGCTTAAATACACAGCACATGTTATAGCCTGGGCAAGCACTTGGTAGAGTGAATTAGACTGTGCTCAGTAAAATAAAGCAGGTAAATTACAAGTAATCATACTTAGCAACAAAAACATGTATTACACTGTTAATACTCTTCGGACAGGGTGTAATTCTTTAAAGGCGAGGGAGACATTAATAAGTGTAACACAAATATGCGATCATTGCTTTTTAGTGGATAATTGAGTGCAACAGCGCTTTCCTGTCTAATTTTCACAGAGCTCCATTTGTCTTCTCTCCAGCTCCTGAGAGCTTTTTATGCTTTGGGTCATGTTATTTCCATCAGTCTCCACATAACCCAAGCCCTTGTTTACCATATGGACAGGTGTCTGCCTTCATATAAGACACTGTGGTTTTGTGTGTGCAGCTTGTCCCCATCCGTCCTTGCCCAGCTGCTGGTCAGGAGAAGCCATTAACTGCTTTTTTCAGCCTGAAAGCTGGTGGGAAAAGAGCCCTGTCACATTGCTGCGGCAATGGCTCCATGTGTCCCTTGAGTTCCAGCATTTGGATCCCTGTGAACCACTCCACTTGCATTCTGGGGTTAAAGACACACGCATGAAAGGGTCAGCACAGGTCTCACCACCTCTGAAACAGGGAGCAGACAGAGAGCTCGGAATGCAAAAAAGCTTTCATATGGGGGTTTTTGTGCATCAAAATTCCCACAGCCAGAATTCTGTGAGCAAAGTCTGCTCTGGGATTGGAGAAGACCATCTGTTCCAGGGAAGTGGTTTTTAACAAGGGCAACTGGACATCTACTTTGGAAATGGGCTCCTGCTTTGAGTGGATTGCTTCTAATGAGCTGGTCCTTCTCTGCCCTGGGGGAATGAGGGCAGAGCCAAACTCAGCACACACAGGCTTAATTAAGACAGTTTATTTAATAAGAGCAGTGAGGTAGCCTGATTTTCTTGTGTTCTGGAGGGCTGTGGTCGTTGGGTTTCTTCCCTAGGCTGGTGAGGAGCTGCAGTTGATCTGCACATTTCTCCTTACATTCTCACCACAGGAGAAGGATTAGCAACCTCAGTACAAGTTGCATGAGTCTAAATTAGTACCTGTTCAGGCAGAGAACAATTGGACTCATTGGCTTTAGTGTGCTTGCTCCAGACTCACATGGGTGCAAATGTGGTTGTAACAGAGCCTTATTGACATTTTTTGCCCCTTAAAACACGCATCTTCAGGCTTGAATTTCCTTATATGTTAATTTTGTAGCCTGGTACTTCCCCTGAGCTTTATAGGTGTTCTCTTGAGTTGGATGAGCACGTGAGGAGGGAGTCACACCATGGCCCTGGCTACTGAGGCATTACGGGCTCTCACTGGAAACATGGTGGCACAGATGAAAAATCCACTTGCTCACCCTTCCTGTAAAGGTAGTTGAGGATGAGAGTAGTGATGTCCAGTCTATTGCCTGTCATTTTGTATGTGTTTTACAGGCTATTTTATGTGACCTGTCCAAGAAAAAGACCATTTACCTGGGGAGGCTGTCGGGCAAGAGCAAGGCCCTCACCGGTTGTCTCCCGGTGTAGCTCTGTGTTGGAGCTGAGAATGTGTCCCACATAAATTAGCACAAGCAGTTTTCCAGTATCTTTCAGCCTACTCTTTCTGCCTAGTGCATGGGAAGTTCATCTTTTTCCTGCTAAGCACGAAACTGGAATTATCTCTGAAAATTTTCCATCCTTGAGTTAAAGTTTGGAAAAACAGCTGCTGAGTGATTGTTGGGCAGAATGTAATTGCAAGAAGCACTTGGAGGAGAAAGAGCTGCAGAAAG
This sequence comes from Nestor notabilis, assembly GCF_000696875.1. Taxonomy (NCBI): domain Eukaryota; kingdom Metazoa; phylum Chordata; class Aves; order Psittaciformes; family Psittacidae; genus Nestor; species Nestor notabilis. The sequence goes on along the minus strand of NW_009934062.1, from coordinate 78,132 downwards.
CACCAGGGACAACAATGATGGCCCAGGAGCCTATTTCAGCTCAACTCCAGCCATTTTGAGGACAGAGAGTGACAAAGGTGACCTTACAGGTGGTGAGCAACTGAAGCAGGGAGTTATATACAAGGAATAATAGTACATGGGTTTTATGGTGAGGCGGAATTGCAGCAGGTCCAGTGGTTTCCCAACTAGCAACCTGATGATGGTGTGGTCTACTAACAGCCTCAGTGCAGAAGACAACCTCAAGGTCCTGAGCACAAAACTAAGTCAAACCCAGAGCAGCATGGAAGTTCTTTGTGACTAGTAAGAGGGACTGGGCATTTTCGTATCTGAAAAGAAAGCCAGTGTGGTTGTTTTGAGAGGCAGTGGGTGGTTGATGAGATGGGTTATGTGGTAGGGGAATAGTCAATGCAGTGACTACAGCTTGTTCTTACGGCCCTGATGGAGGTAAGGGTATTTTGAGGCATGCTTATCTGCTGTAATTCTATAGGCTGTTCAAAAACTGTGGCATGTCAAAATGAACAGAAAGTCATGATTGGTTTTAGCAACGCCAGCATGGGGTAACTGGTACAGATCCATAGATCAGCTGTGAGGCAAGATGCCTGGGTGAACTCCCCTAGTCTCCACCCAAAATAGAGGGATTTAATCTGAGTTATTTCATGCCACTTGAACCTGGGAATACTTGCTGCACCTCTCAGGCCCCCAGTTACAAAGATGCCTTAGAAATCTTGAAATACAATGCTTTCTTAATGTAGAAACTGTGTACTGAACTCTGGATAATTGAATATTGACCTCATTCCAATAGACAAAGAGGTGATGACTGGTCAGAAATCTGTCAGCTCAACTAGTCAGGTTATATCAATGCTTCCTTTGTGCAGGGAAGAAAATGGCATTGACCACCGATGCATCATTTTGGGACTGCTAAAGGCTGAGTTCCCCAAAGCTTTGAATCACTGTGGATGCAAGTGAATGGAAATGAAATAAGAAGTACTGGGGCAAAAGCTGAACTAAGGAAGAGTGCTCTTCTGAGCGCCCCTAAAACCTGGAGCTTAAAGGCAAGTCTATGGAAACATTGTTATGGAAGTGCCTGATGGACTGGAAAATGGCATAAATGGTAATGAATGTGGGAACAGGTTCAGATCTCTCTGGCATGTAAGAGGTGGTGAAGAACATTGATGAAATATGTGGCCAGTAGATTGTGCTCTTGACGAAACAAGTAACTATGTGAGGTCACAGCTGATGGCTCCATATGTATAGTATGGAGTGACTGGGGATTGATAAGTGATGGGAATGTTATGGATGCTACCGGTCTGTATCTGAATTGTAACAGAAAGCATGGAAAATGCTGGTGAGAGTTTAGATTGAATCATACATCTGTGTAGTGAAGGAGAGTTTCCTGAGTTATTTTACACAGTGTGGGTAATATATGAAATTTGTAGTTTAATAAAAGACAAACCTTTTTGCTAGAGGGCATACACTAATCACCAGTTGCATTCTGCCTAGGTAGAACTTTGCCTACATGCAGGTGTCTGATGTTGGTCCACTTGGCTGGTCTTGCTCATTTAAAGAGAGACAACTGTCACTGGAGAGAGTTCAGCTTAATGATCTAACCTCCACTTCACCTTTCTCTCCTGTTTACAGCTTGTTATCTCAGCAGTTGAATTCCTCTGAATTGCTTCCAAAATAAAAAGTCCAGAGCTCTTTGCTCAGCTTTTTGGAATCAGATCTGAAATGCACAGACCACAATAAAACTCGTGAAACATCTGAGTAGTTTCTGTAGTTTAGGTTTTACCAGGAAAAATGGTCAAATTTCTAGTGAGGAAAATACTTGTGAACAAACTCCCCCCACATCTGCCAACTTTCATCCCTGCCCAGGAGAAGGGGCACAGCGAACTTTCAATGGCAGTGTTAACCCAAGCTTATCTACAGAAGCTTATAGGTGCTGCTCTAACACGAGATACAAGCAGAGTGAAATGTCAAACCCATCAGGGTGATGCATGAGTAGTTTCTGACATCAGAAAGGAGAAGGATGGTTGATCTTTAACCAATGTTTTTTGAATGAAATAGTTTGCTTGGCACTTGACAGCTCCTTTCAGCCATTTTCCATAGTCCCCTATGAGGATCTTGCTGGCTTTCTGCATGCTATGTAGCTTGGCTGATCTAGGTAAGTTGGGTACTCCTGTACTGTGGGAACAGAACTCCAGAGTGCTGCCCAGAGGAGCTTATCCTGAAGAAATATGTGGTCTTGTGGCAGGATGACAAGGTTTTTTCATGTGAGCATCTGCTACCCAGATCATGCACACCTTGGGCAGCCTTAAAGCTTCTTGCTGTGGCCCTGATCTTGCTTGCACCAAGCATGGCTGGGGTTTGTAAGCTAATTGAGTTAAGTTTGCTTATACAGAGAGTGTTAATGGTTGGAGCCTGTGGTTAGCTGATCTTCAAGTGGTTTCTGGGACCAGGCAGCTCAAATTGTAGGTCTGGTGGCTTTTCTTCTTGGGAAAGAAGAGAAATAGGACTGCATGCTCAGCATCAAGGTTGTCTTTTAATTCTTTGCTAGGCCTCAATGTACTTGAAGGGGAAAGGTGCCTAAGGGGGTGAAGCTTTATGCTGTTAACTTTCTATGGGGAAAAGGCATCTGGAGGTAGAAGAGCTTGACAACGTGGTCAGAGCAAGGATCAACAAACAGAGCAACAGGTCTCCAGGTGGAAAATTATTAAAGGGCCATATCTGCAAAACTTTGTGTATTTAGGCTCTTCTGTTGTATTTCAGGAGCTGCTGGCACTTATCTGCCATATACTTTTTGTGGCAAGCTGGTGGAGATCTGTGTGTGAACACTAGTTTTGTCTCCTGTTTCTAGTAACCTACTGCCTCCAATAGAGCAGATGCAATCTGCTTGGATATAAAAATGGTCTCTTCTGAAAACCGTGCAGACAGGCTTGGAATAGCTGTGCTATTTGTGCTGTGAAAGGACAAATTCATTCTTGAGCTGAAATAAAAACTGCTGAAATAGAGCTGTGAGCAGAGATGTATCAGGGTGGCAGGGAGGAGGATGGGCAGTTTGGTCCTGAGAGGGGTTCTGAAATGGAGAAGGGGTGTGAGGATTGCATATCTTGTGTACATTGCTTGTGCCAGAGCAAGCAATCTGCTGGGTCAAGCCCTTTCTGAGTCCTTGACTGTGCATAGTCTGTGCATAGGTTTGCTTGTCCCTTCCTTATCCAAGATGATCTGTGCTGGAGCATGAGCCCTTCTACCCTCCAGCAATGGGCAGCCTCTGATTTAGTGACTGCTTCTGTAACAGTTACTGCACTGGTCTACACTTCTGTACCCACAGTAGTTGTGTAGGGATAGGAGTATTTTTCTTCTCTCACCTTAAACTATGTGTTCACATTATCTTTATTAACCAGTGGTGAAGAATGTGCGTTTTCACAGTGGCCATAAAGCTAAGTGGCCCTGCTTTAAAAACCCAGCCGTAACCTGATTCAAATGGCAGCATTTCTTAGTGTGGCTGTCTCAAACAACAGCAGGAAGCCTTCTTATTGCAGCAGGGTTGTGGGAAAGGCATGGCTTGTCATGGGCAGCATGGAAAAGGCACTGTTTGGCTTGACATCTTAGTGTGCTGCTTTCCCAGACCCAGAGCAAGGGAAGCCCCAAGACAGATTTTACAGACCTGACATTTAAAGTCATTAAGACTCAATTAGATTCTTGTTGAAATCACTTTATCCTGATTTTTGTCCCAGACTGATTATTGAAAATTATCTCATTTCCCTAAGAGGGAGGACTCCTGTCAGGGGAAAAGCTCCTCCACGAATTGTGAGTTTCAGTATTCAGTAAATCCAGCTTTAGATGAATTCTTTTCCTCCAGAAGACTGGAGGAAAATGCAAAGAGGAGAGAAAGATGAACAAACACCAGCTCAGCTGCTACAGACCTGTGTGTTTTGTGTGATGGTAACATGCATAGTGATGGTATGGAGAAGAAAGGGATGTCTGAGGTGCCTTCATAGGTGGTTTCGTTGATGACACATGGGAGAATCTGCCTAACAGCAGCGTCCCTCATGGAGTGAACTGCATGGGGCTTAGCTGTGGGTCCCCAGAACACCCTAAGACTTCTTCTCCATGGTATGTGAGCCTGAGGGTGGGTAGACATCACCAAGCTGATGAATCCACACAAATGCTGCAGTCCCTGCTTGCAGAATTTGGAATCACCTGAGTTTGGGTAGTCAAAGCTATTGCTGCATAGTGGGTGCTGCTTTGCTCCCCTTCACTGTCAGGATTTTCCCTGCAGGTTTGAGATTTCTATAGGTTGTTCATCCTACTCATATCAAAATCTTTATTGAGCTAATGAGAACGTAAATGTTTATTTTTTCTATCTGCTCTGATGCTCTTCTCAGCTATTTTGCTGAAAAGCTCTGTTGGGACCCCCTTTGATGTCAAAGTGCGCTTCTCTAGCACACAGTACGTGAAAAATGAAGATGGTTATAGCTACCATTCCTCTTGGAGAACAGAGCTTTCTTGATAGGGCTGTATTGTCCATGGTTTAATAATGCCATATGCCTCAAGTGAAGGTAGGCACACCAATTAGGCTATTGATAAAGCATGGGATATATTGATTCTAGGATGTGTAGTTCAGAAGAGGGAACAAGACTGGGACTACAGCCTGATAAAGCATCAGAAGACCAGGTTTTGTGGTCTCCTGAGCATGCCTGTGGTACTTAGGGGGAGAACTAGGCTGCTGAGCCTGTTTGGAAGAGGAACCTCAGCTACAGCTCCTGGATTAAAGGCATTTAACATCAGGGAAATGCAATTTTGTGTTGAGATGTCTTGGAACAAATTGTATTTGTCTCACTCTATGAAACCAGGATGCAGCAGTTCAGTTTGAGGGCTTTTGAGATGTTTTATTTGGGATGTAAGGCTTAAAAAAAAAGGCAAGCTATCAATGCGTTTCTCAGAAACTCTTTGAGTTGTGTTCCAATTACCTCTTTAGAACAGGATCTCTTTTTCCAAATCATGAATCTCAGGATGCTTTGGTAGGAGGAAAATAATTCTCTTTACTGGGCTTGTTGATCTGAGTGGTGCTCGTCAGTGGTACTGCCATGACAACAGGATTTGAGGAGATCATGGGGCACAAACAGATCAGGCAAGGCAGTGGCAGTAACACAGCACCCTCCCTTCGTGTCTGTGTCTCCCAAAGGTGCCAGGAAGGGCCCAAAAGAGCCCTGGAGAAGCGGTTTGTGCTCCGTTAGAGAAAAGTTTTTTCAGTTTTGCTGAAAGAACAAGGTGGTTATAACATTCCAGGGGGGCATTGTTTATTATGGGGAGAATGGATCATGAAAATAATGAAAAAAGTACTTCTAAAGACAAAGCTTGAAACCAGTAATTTCTGACTAGGAAGAGGAGGCACGTATCATGCTGTGAGGGTAATTAACACAGGGGATGTCCTTCCAGGGTTGTGGCGGGATTTGATCAGAACTGGAGCTTAACATTTTCTTAACATAAATTCCGTATCTGCATCCAAGTCCAGCACAATAGAGGAATTGCCCATCCCTGTGAAATGTGGAAGTCGATTTAAGTGATTACCATTTCCTTTCAGCAAAAATCAACAAAGGTTTCATCTTCTGAGTATGAGCAGTATCAGAAAAGGAATTACAGGGGCCTGAAGATAACCTGATGTTTGCCTGATGTGAAAATGCCTTTATTTTACCCTGCATGGGGAGTAAAAACCAAACAGACAAAATAGATTGGTAAGTATAAATTTCCATTCATTATGATACTGTGATACAATTTGTTCTGTGCTGGGCTTTAGCTGTTGGAATCTATTTCCCATTCAGGGAAATACTACAGAAAAATGAACACTAAAGCTTGTCTGGGAGCACCAACCATGCAAACACATGGACTGTATCAAACGAGAAATTTCCTGCTTGAAGCACTTTCCTCTTAATATATTTGGATAAGTCTCTAATATTTCTCTTTCTCATCCCTGGGGATATGTTGCTCTGTCAAGAAGGGAAACAAAGGTTATTTTTGGTTGTATGATCCAGCAGTCTTCCTCATGCCCTCACTACATGGTGCAAGTTGCCTGTCAGCAGGACTGTTCTCTCAGTTCCAAATGTTTGGTAATACCATGAAACTGGGTGGTGTGAGGGAGCCAGCTTCAAGTTAGTTTACAAGAGAGTAAAATGTTTAAATGCTGTTAGAATTTACATGCTCCTGATATTGTATTGTGTGATAAATTAGATTGGGGTCTCTTATGAGGTTGAGGGGAATGAGTTCCCTTATGAGAAAAACAGGGAAGACAAAGTTCAGAAACAGGGTTTTCCCTCTGAAATTCTAGCCCAGCTGCAAATGCCCTTTGTAGCCTGCCTTGCAGAAGATACTGGTGGGAAGGTTTCTTTCCTTCTCCTACCTTATCTGCAGCTATTTCTACCTTGTGCTCACAACTTCACTGATCAAAGATCAGATTGTGCTGAAACCACGGTTATGCCACAGGCAGGTGCTTAGTGTATTCTGCAGGAATGGCTGCTGTGTGACAGAGAATGTCCCAGGTGTGACCCATGACTTTTACAAGGCAGAGGCTGTTTCCCCTCTGCTCCTGAAAAATCATGTCCCAGCACAGAAGCACCACAGGAGGTCTGGAAAAGGTCAAGAAGAAACAGCAAATGCTGTGGCTGTCGAGTCAGGTATCTGAAGATCAAATGGGGATGCTGGTGTGCGAGGCTGGACCCAAGCCCTTGTTTTGCTGTCGCACAGCCCTGGTACTCCCTTGTCTTTACGGGCAGCGGTTCCCTCCGGCATTTTCCGCGCTGCTCTACTAGATGGTGCTGTTGCCCTGGTTTCTGAGAGCAGCGCACACGCTGGTCCTCAGCAGATGGTCCTCGGTGGAGAATTAAAGCTTATTCAATTAATGTGAACCGCATCCGCCGGAGCCTGCAGGAAATGGGCTGTGCTGGGAACTGCGGAGAGTTGGAGCTGCTCGGAGATTGCCTGTGGCCAAACTGCCCTCCTGACCAGCCAAAATGTGCTCCGAGATGGGCCATATCTCCTGGATCTGCTGCTCGAGGGCGAAGCTTTACCAGCGGTCTCGTGTGGTTCAGACAACTTGTGCTGCTGTTCAAGCAGCATCCATATCTCCTGGTATTAAAGGAACAAAGAAAAGCAAACTCCTTGGGAATGTCAGGAGATTAGGACAAGGAGCAAATGGTGTTGTGCAGCCATTAAAGTATTATTTAGCTTGATTTCAACAGTAAGCTGGGAGACCCAAGGGAAAATGGCTTTTGAATTTGATCAGGTAGAAGTCGTCCCTGAGTTATTTCCCTGCAAATCTGGAGGAACTTCACTGCACTTAATTACAATGTTTAATATTCATGTGAGTCTTTTCTTTGAGGAATATCCCCAAACACTTCTTGAGCTATACATGCAGTGCCAGGAAAAGGCACTTGTCACTTTGGCAGGGAAGACTAATAACTAATACGCTTCCTGGCAATTAAAGTGGCAGCAAAATCTGCTCAGGGGACTGAGGTAAACATCTGAAAAGTGTTGAGATAGAATGATAGAATGGTAAAATCATTCTCTTTAGGAATGGCAAGGAGCTGAGACAATATTAGGACTAGAGCTCTTAAATATCCATAAAAACAACTTTTAGACACCTGAGTCCAGGAGTCCATGTTTCTGCTGATGCTGTTTGCTTAGATGTCCAGGGTCTCCTGCAGGTGAGCATGTTGTGGCTGAACCCAAACTGGACCTAACTGAAGCCCTTTTCTCTCAGTGTAGATATCATGAAGGCCAGAGCCGGGTGCTCATCTTGCATTTATGGGCACAGAAATGTGGGCTTTTTCCCTCTGTGCCATATTTAAATGGTATCTTGGTGAACATCAGCCCTTCCCACATGTGTGCCCTGTTCCCCTGAGACTGCTACTCCTTCAGGATTAACTAAATCCCATCCTAGTGCTGGGCTCTGCTTGTCAGGGAGCAAGGTGGGGTGCCTGGGTATGCCCCCCGCTTTGTGCCTCTCCTGATTCAGGCTGCAGCTTTACAGGGTTTAGACCCGCTGGGGGTGGGTTCTTTGCACAAGTCCAGGGTGGGATGGATGGATGGGAGGATGGATGGACGAAAGGATGGATGGATGGAAGGATGGATGGATGGAGCGATGGAGGGATGGATGCATGGATGGATGGATGGATGGATGGATGGATGGATGTGGCCCTTTGTTTCTCCTTGTGAAGCCCTTCTACCTCACCCAGCTCATTAAATATTAAGTGCTGCAGTGTTGAACCCAGAGCTCCCAATTCCCATCTGGCAGCCCTGTGGAGCTGTAATGCTGCTTGCTGGCCTGATGAATATTTGATTACTGCACAGAGCAGAGCAGCTCTGCCGTGTGGTGTCTGACAGCATCAAGCCAGAGCACCGTGGGCAGCGCTGGGGCTTCAGAGGTTGCACAGGAGGCAGGACTGCCCATGGTCTCAGTTAGATGCAAACCCAAGCAACCAGGCAACTATTTCTTTGTGTTCTATACCCAAAGCAGGAGAAAGGTTGGAGCTGGGGAACAACATGGCCCAGAGATGCCTTGGAGTCAGTTGGGCTTTCTGGGGCCTCATTTGCTGAGGCTGATGTGACTGGGCAGGAGGGAGCAGAGGACCTGGACACCTTCAGCAATGACACAAAATAGTTTTAAAGCTTGGGAGTGGCTGTTCCATTATCTGCCAAAACAGGAATGAACCATAGTCAGCGGCATCTCTCAGTGGTGGGCTATCAGGCTTTCAGAGACTGAACTGTGTGAGTGCAGCGTGGCATGGGCTGACCCAAAATGTGCCAGGTGAGCCCTGAAGGACCTTACATCCTAAGCCAAGGTGACTGCATGCACCTAGTTTGGGTGGCACCATGGCCACTCATCCTGGGTGCCTGCTGCCTCCTGCTTGACAGGATGAATGACTATAGGGGACTTCTCTACAGCCCCATGAAGTTTCCATGGAGGAGCTGGAAGCTTGAGCCAGCTTTACTGCACCCAGCCTGGCAGTGTTCAAGGCCAGGTTGGACACAGGGGCT
>NW_009934062.1:55261-69068 GCF_000696875.1 Nestor notabilis | reverse complement strand
GGAGGTTTCCCCTGCCTGTGGCAGTGGTTTGGAAATGGATGAGCTTTAAGGTCCCTTCCAACACAAACCAGTCTGGGATTCTGTGGTTCTATAACCTCACCAGCATGCCACATTCTTCCCAGTGACACTGGGCTTATGAGAGAACAGCAAGGAGAAATTTCAGACTATGGAAGTAGGATACCTTAGGTTTTTCTGCATGCTATAAACTTGCATGCAGGGGAGATGCATGGTGGACGAGGTTGTTTGCAGAGGAGCACCTCTTTTTCCCTTGAAAACCAACTTTCCTTGGTACTTGGGAATAACACTGGCCCCAGCAGACCGTCCCCAGCCACTGTGCAACCAAGATGTTAGTCTGCAATGTTCAATTTTATCTTTATAGCAGGCTTATCCACAAAGACTGTAACGTCTTTGTACCAGGTGTCCTCATATAATGGTGATGTTACAGCACCCTGGGTTTTTCCTGATGGTGAATTACAGCTGATTTCTCTCTCCCACATGCCTAAAAGGAATGGGAGCAGCAGGTTGCAAGTCTCTTCACAAGAGCAGCTGCAGCGGTGAGAGGAGTGACTGCTGGGGAGAGCAGCCGCCTAAAAGCAGTTCTGAATCTCAAGTGAATTTTGTAACAATGCTCAAGTCCCAGCTCTGTGGGCAAAATGACTGAATAATCATTAAAAAAAAAGAAAAAAAAAGCTTTGGACAGAAAAGTTTGATGGACTGAATCTTGAAAATACATTGGGTTTCTGGTGCCATAAGTAGTCTCTGAAAGCAGCTGCGCCTTGAAAGCAAACCCAGCCCTCTTCATTTCCAGAATAACTATTTTAACGTACGTATTTCCAGCATGTTTCTTTGGAAGCAACTACTCTATTATATCGAATTATTTGCAAAACTCCTGTTAAAGGCAAGTCCCGAGCAAGCGTTTGGTGAGGCAGGCAATGGAATCACAGAATCACAGATTGGTTTGTGTTGGAAGGGACCTTAAACTCATCCAGGTCCAACCCCCTGCCATGGGCAGAGACACCTTCCACTAGAGCAGGTTGCTCCAAGCCCCTGTGTCCAACCTGGCCTTGAAATGCCATGTATTTCCAAACCAATCACATGAAGTTCAGGAACCATGCCTTGCGGTGTGTGTGAAAACGTATTTATTCTCTGCTCTAAGGTAAATCAGACCCAACCAGAGGCAGTGGGTAGGAAGTCATGCAGCCTCCTCGTCAGCAGGTAGCTTTCAGCATGCTTTATTAGCTGTGAACAGGTACTTCTGATACCGTGCTCTTATGATTCCTATAATTTTGTCCAATTAGTATGCCTATTAAATTGAAAATTCTTACTTATTTAATATCAAGGTAATGTAATGAAGTCAGATTCACTTGTTAATCCACTTGCAGGTAATTACAATGATAATAAATTTGTTCAAGATTGCTGTTCCTGGAAATGCACCTTTCTGCACTGCCTCGGAACTGAGTGAGTTCGCTAATTTGCTCAAGTAGTGGTCACCTGTGGATTAGATGTAGAATCTATTTAAAAACCTTCCTCACTCTGCCTCTTTAGCATCCACTCTCATTTGCCATCTTATGACACCTAAATAAAAGAAAAAAATGAGGAATTAATCTGATACAAGCTTTGTGAAAACAAGTAATTTCCTAACAAGAGCCAAATGAGTAATTCACAATGAATAGTTTAGCTGACGTCTTTTTCTGCTCATAGACCTTCAGCAAACAGATTTTTGCTTCCAACAACTAACAGCAGAAAGCTTCTGACAAATTTGAGGTGCACATTCTCATCAGGATGCCTCATGGCAGAATAGCCTCTTCCTCCAGGATCCAAAATTGCAGTTTCACAGCTTTTTTCCTTTCGTGAGGAGCCGCATGCTGAGAGGGATGAGTAATTGGGAGCAGGGCAGAGCTGGTGGCTTGGAGCTGTGGTAGTTCATGGCTATTCCCTTGCAGGGAGAGGTGGGGGGAAGGCAGGAAAACAGCATGGTTTTCTCCACACTATGTGCAACAGGGCTGTGGAGGTGAGGTGAGAGCAGCCCCATGGTGAGCAGGGGTCACCTCCATGGACATGGATAGCCCACCAGGAACCAGCATGATGACTGGGTCCCACAAGCTCCTAGTCTTTCTCTACTTGTCCAATGTCTTGAGCTTGCTGAAAGCATATCCCATTGCATGTGAACCTGGTGACGTTGGGCACGGTTGGTGGGGCCACATGGAGCCATGAGAGGCTGGGCTGGCTGTTGAGGTTTTCTCTTACAGCCTGTGAACTTTGCAACAGGAGTGGATGCCAGAACGAGATGCACGATGTGATCTCTCTCAGGTGAAATAATGAGTTTGAACTTGCTTGTTTTCTCCCTTTCACTTTGCATGGCACACGTCTCAGCCTCATTGCAGAGATGTGCATACCCTCCAAACCTGCCAGGAGCAGAGCAGAGCTATGCTGCTGATGGCTGTCTTCAGCCACGAGCTTGTAGCTGTTGTAACCAATGTTACATGAGTCACTCATTTTCATACTCTTGACTAAAGACTCCCTATTTAACACTCTCTTGGCTTCCTTATTGGCCTCTCCCACGTGTGTTGGGCCGCAAAGAAAACTTTAATTATTAAGGCTGTTACTTGTAACACATTTTCTCCAAGCTAAAACAAGCAGTTTATGGAGTAGGAAACTCGCAGAAAGAAGATTTGTCACGTCCTGAATTACGAGACAGCAAACATTTGAAGATGAAGACAGTATTTGAAGTCCTGTGGTTTCTGCCTTAAAATACAGCCACCATAATACCCAAAGAAATTATCTTAACCGGCTCTTCCTTAGTTATTGCTAGGAACTCCTCCCCTGCTTGTAATAGGAATGTCTATGGGTTTCTGCCTGTGTTTTGATGGCACAGCTGAAGGCTCAGCCTTGCTCCAAATCTGACCACACGTGGTCAGCAGCTGAGTTGAGTGAAAGCACTTGACAAACTGTCCCTTATGTTCAACTTGCTTTTGTTCATCTTTTGCCCTCCTGGCTGATATTTATTGCTTCAAACACTCTATCACCTGCACTTTTAGATGTTGTACTTAAATCGAGTTGAGCTTTAGTGGATGAGGAAAAAGTGTTATGTGCTGTTGGTAAATCAAAACATGCCAAACAAAGTAATTGGAAACTGCATGGGAAGACACACAGTCAAGAAGATAGACGGCTCTTTGGATGGTCTTCATTGCTGGAGCTTTGGGTCAAGTCTTTACCATGTAAACTTGATTTTTCCCAAGCCAAACTCTTGCAATTATTTATTCAGATATTTTAGTTATAGCAGCACTTGATTGGTGACCTGATTTGGGTATGTGAATTCCTTTTAGCACTGAAGCGATGAAGCACACACTTAAACCAAATTCTCACAGCCTGAATTTTAAAGAGCTTGCAGTGATTTGAGGTCATGTGGGGACCCTCGTTGTTTGCCTGAGAGAGTTTGGGTGCCTCAAAGGGAGTACTCTGCAGTTCCCGAAAATGAGACTCCTTGGAACTGCACCAAAAGTGATTGCACTTAAATTGCTGGATACCTTTATATCTAATTTTAAAGTGAAAGCCTTGTTTTCTGACACATTTTACTGAAATTTAAATAGGCAGTAATTGTCTTTTAATTACTAGATCAGCAATAGGCTATGTATCTTAATCTGTTATGCTGTGATTCCTAAAACATATTACTATTCATCCTCCGGAATGGATTATATTTAACATGCATTAACTGTCTTTTTAAATCTCTGTAATATGTCTATTTGGGAATCTTAACTTATGCATTTAAATTAGATTTAATAGGAAAGAATTTTGTGAAGCTGAAACTCTGTCCATTAAGAACATCTCTGAGGCTATGGAGAGGAGAGGTGTGCCATGGACACCACTAATTGAAGAGCTGGATGATCTCGCAGAGCGGGGCTGGAGGCTGAAAATGTCACCATAAAACTGGTGACTTACACCAAGGTCTAGTTCTTCCCTAAATCCCCCATTTCATTCCTTTTCCATATGCCTGTGGGGATGCTGAAGGACACAGATACAGGGATGTCCTATGGTCAAAAAAACCCTCTTGCAGTGCCTGATAGCCTGGCTACTTTTGTCACCTAACAAATGTTTGTGGTGGGGATGACTTTTAAAACACCCTTCTGAGTAACTGTACATATTAACTTCTGATTATGAACCGTAAACATGCATTTGCAGGTTAATGGAGAAAATGTCTGACTTCTTTCTGAAAGTACTTTGGGACGTGGCAAAGACGAGACACTACATTATTCATTAGAAGAATTTATTTTTAGCCGTGTGAGGAATGGGTCATATCACTTACGCTTTGGGGTTTCTGTGGTTTTTTCCCCCCCCCAAAGTCAGGTTATAAATAAAATTACAGTCTATAGCAGCTCTTCAGGGACTTGTCCCTGTGCTGTGTGTGTCTCCCTTAGGATAATGCTGAGGATTTTCCTGTTCTGCTTTGTTAGATGTAGGTTTTCTGCCTACCACTAAAAGGTATGTTAATGAGGATGTTGCCCTGGGACCCAGCCTCAGCACCAGCAATAAGACATGCCTGAGTCCTGCTGGCAGTGTTTTGGGGAGGATCAGCCCAACACAAAGGCTGTTCCTTCTGTAAGGGATTGGTTTCACTCTTCCCTCTCCCATGTTTCAATGGGTGCATTAATTTTCCCATGTACTCCTTGAAGTCCCAGTGAAACCAGGCAAGTCCATACACTGCTGTATGGCTTCTGTGTGGAGCTGTTGTCCTTAAGAGTGGAGAAAAGCCCACTCTGCAGAATTATTATCTTTGTGAAATGTTAGGTTCCTTTCCCTCTTTCTTCTGTGCATTGAACTTTTACAACCCAAATTAAATGTATTTAGAATGGGTTGAGGTACCTAAGACATAGGATTGGAAAATACCATTTGTGTCCACTCCTGTATCAACCAGCATTGCTGCACAACAGATTTGTAAATTGGTTGAGCCATTCCTTGAAGCTAATCAAGTTTCTTTTCTCCACTAATCTTACTGGAAGGCTGAACCAGAACCCAGGTCTTCTGATACCTTATTTTAAAATCAGAAGCCATTGTGCATTTGTAGCAAATTTGCATCCTTTTCTTTTATCAACCATTTTCAAACCCAAAGTGCTCATTTTTCCTGATTATCTTCTTTCAAAGTGTAATTGGTGAAACTGGTCAAGTATGTTCTGATGCATCATTGTGTTGATGATCAAGCCGAGTTTTTCAGCATCCACTGATAAATGTGTCTTCTGTATTTTTCTGGTGGATCTTTTGTGGGCTTGGTCCAGCCTGGATCCACCTTACCCGCACCAGGAGGGCCAGGAGGGCCAGTGACCTTCCACCAGTGTCACACCACTGTCTCTTTGTGTATCAGGAATGCTTTCCACAAGTTAGAAATGCAAGGTGGATTATGTCTCTGTGCCTTAGGATTGCATTGGGACTTTTTAATGGTGCACCATGCTGGTGGTCCGCAGTTCCAATGCAGGAGTGTACCTACTGGGCTGTCTTCAGGAAAACTGTAGACTACCAGGTGAGATCCTACACACTGGTTAAATGAGTAATTTCAAGTCTTCTGTTACAGCTGTAACTCCTGTAGTTAATCCTAGATGCATGATTTAGCACGTTATGCTATTAATTTGTGCCTTATTTTCCAATTCTGTGGGTCTAATATCCTGAACCTTCTCCATATTGTTGATGCTTCCCAGCTAACTATTAAAACTCATCCCTGTGCTTTTATTTTTTCATTAAGTTTATTAAACCAAGCATTAAATAGAGCAGTTGCAGGTTGGCTTTCCTCCAGGTTCAGCTTTAGCCTCAATCCTCTCTTCCAGCACAGCCCATCATGATAAACTTCCAGTTCAGCCCCTCTCAAGGTCTGTGCTAATCAACGTTTTTTGCTGTTTTACTAATAGTTTTCTCTGCTGCTACAAATGAGATGCCTTATTTTTCCTTAAGCCTTGAGTCACAGAATCTGCCATGTTGCTGTTTTCTCGGAAATAATTTATTCTAACAAAGAACAGTATTGGGCTGGACCGGTGTGCTTTTTGGTAAGTACTAGTACCATGGCTGTCAAAAGCTGAAGATGCTATTTGAGATCCAGGGGATTTATTGAAAAACAAAACTAAAGGCTACACTTAAATCTGGGCTCTCTGTCCTGGGAAAAGAGGGGAAGTGTTCACAGCGCTGGAGAGGGAATAAAGAAGGACTCTGCTATGCAGTTTGTAAAACAGTGAGCGGGACTAAATTTCTTGTTTAATGAGAGGACATCTTGTGAGCAAAGCAACTACCCATCAGGATAACCCCTTAGACAAGGCAGGTGAATGGTGGGAATGAAAGCACTGAACTGATGAGTAATTGTGTAAAACCAGCACGTAAATGTGCTTGCAACATTGCTTCCCTTTGCAGATGAGTTTTGAGCAGGGCAAGACTTTAGGCTCAGATTTTTTTGCCAATGACTGACCTAGTAAGGGAGGCATTTTGTATCTTGTTTGTACCTTCCTGATGGCGTGGAGCCTTTCTCTTCCTTTGTATTTAGGGGCTGTTTTGGAAAAAAGCACTTGGAGGCTTTGCTGTGTACCTGAATGCAGTGGGAGCCCCGGGTTCCCCTGGAGGGCTCAATTCTGCAGCAATGAAAATGTTTGGGGAAGTTAGGCTGCAGGAATTAGTATGTCCTGTAGAGATAGCTCACCTCTACTTTGCAGTTGCTCTCAGAAAAACTGCATTAATTCTGTTATTGGTAATGGGGTTTGTCTAAAATCTGTGTGTAGGGGAAGAGTGGTTTGGTTTAAATTCCATGGTATTTAGCTATTGCCAAATAAATTCCTTCACAGATGCTCTTGCCTATAACCATCTGTGCATTCCAATTATTTTCCGTTAATATTTTCTATTATTTCAAAATACAATAAATTCTAATTATTTTTCATTAATTGCATCTAATTTTGCAGAATTCAATTATTTTTCATGACTGATCATTTTTTCATCATCCACTATCACTTGAAGTACTGAATGAAACTGGAATACCATGTGTAGTACTTTATTTGAAAGTCCTACAAATACACATTTTATTGAGACAACACATTAACTCCTGCTTCCCTTTGCATGGTCTGGCCTACAGAGAAAACCCTTAGACCCGCCCGAGTCTGCCAGGAAAGCTCCTGCACTTTGGTACCCTGTAGAGACTCCTCCTTATAGAAAACACTTGCTTCCTTAGATGACCACCACTAGTATCTTACTCTGATCTGAGAGTAAAGAGCCACAGACCTTTCCTTCTCAATTTGTTCCCACCAGCTGCAGGTATTGGAGCTCCATCAGAAGTGCTTGGGTCTATGTATTATTTTAAAGGCAAAAATTACTCCTGACATAAAACCTACAACCTGATGAGTGGTTTGGTGAAGTCAGTGGGGAACAGCTCATCATCAGTTGCTTTGACACAGGGATTAGGAGACAGGAGATGAAGTGAGTGGGTGCTTAATGTGAACAAAGTGACTCCTTTTCTTAATGGGGTCTATCTTCTTAAAACAAACCGTTGCTGTCAAGTGGTCTTTGTGTACAAGAGGATGCTCGGGAGCCCTCCTGAGGCTTCTACATCTTTGTACAACGTGATGCTCAGGAGGTCTTTCCCTCTTTATGTGGCTTTTTTTTGTGGGTACCTGCAACAAAGAACTTATTTTCACAAAACTCATGAAATGGGGCAACTCCAGCCCATCATTAACAGAGTGAAGGGCTTGTTCTCTGTGCTCAAGAGTGCTGGGAGAAAACACCTCTGTGTCCGAATGGGGCTGGTCCCTCCCTCCCTGCTGCTGTGGAGAGTTCACTCCCCACAATCGTCTCACTTAACCTCTTTGTTTAATATTTTTAATGACGACTTTGGTCTGTGGATATTTGTAACATTAACATAATTATCTATCTTAACATACTGTATTTGCTGCCTGCTGGGGATGAAACACTGAAACTAACACTAGTAGCTCATTAACAATAATGCTACTAGCTCATTAACAATGTTGACCCAATTACATGTTGTGTGTCCCAGAGACAAATAACTGTAATTGCAACTCAAAAGTGATTTCATAAACACTGAGATTCTTTTTGAAATGCAAAGTAGGGTGCATTATTTGAATTTTCGGTATAAATACAGGTTTAAATTAAATAGAGCCAATCATCCCTCTAAAACAGAATTTCCGTCCATGTAGACATCCTTCAAAAAGGCCTTTTGCGATGAATTGATCCACGGTGCATCTTGTTCTGCAGGATCAAACCATTTTCATTTCTCCGCAAAAATTATCCCAGTTATAGACAACAAAAGCCAGACATCTGGTAACTGGCAGCCACTCCGGCTATCAGCAGGTAGCGGTTTTCTTTTGAAACCATTTGGATTATGTGGCGCACCCAGGACAATAGGAATCTGATGAAGCCTTTGATATAATCTGTTGAGTTGTTTTTTGTTGTTTTTTTTTTTTTAAAGCTGCCTGGATGAAACAGAGCTAAAGAGATTTGCAGGAGATGATGCCCGCGAGCTGCATGTGCAATGCTGTGCGTGCGACCGGCTGCCATGTGGTGTACTGTGAATGGAAGGGAATGGCTGTAAGTGGGGAAAATGTCTAATATAACAGTAGTGGGGCATATGGATCAGAGCTTTCAATGACTTGTTTCCTTCCCAGAGGCTGGCATGGGACATGTTAAAGTATGCTGGGGTTCACGGAATCATAGACTCATAGAACAGTTTGAGTTGGAAAGGATCTTCAAAGCTCATCCAGTCCAGCCCTCCTGCAATGAGCAGGGACATCTTCAAGTAGATCTGGTAGCCCAGAACCACATCCAGCCCTGAATGTCTCTAGGGATGGTTCAGCTGCCACCTCTCTGGGGAACCTCTGCCAGTGTTTTACCACCCTCATTGTAGAAAATTTCTTCCTCACAAAGAGGGAAAAGAGAGCAAGGAGAACCCAGTTGCCATGAGATGGAGCTGAAGCTGGTGATGGTGACTTCCCTCCCTTGGTGTGCTGATATCCAGTGGCAACGCCACTTGCTGTTACTGATCTTTCGTAAATGCTTACGTTGTAATTACTATTCTATGTTTCAGGTTACTCACCCTTGATACAGGGACTTTTTTCAGGTTGCTTGTTTGTGCTTGTTGCGTCCCCAGTGGGTCTGTAGGCTCAGCCATCCCTGCAGGCACTCTCCTTTCTGGAAGTGGGATAAAGTAAGTTTGTGCTGTGGACAAATTTCACTGAAGAAAAACACTCCGACAAAACCAAAATGCTCATATTTACAGAACCACACCCAGAATCTTTTTTTCTCTTTATATATAACAAAAGGTCTGTTGCAAAGCAGAAACTTTGTGCTGCAGATGAGCAACTAATGCTCAGGCTCAGGAGTACACGTTTGCTAGAGCTACTTGTCCACAAGCTTCTACGCTGCTGCCATGGTTCAGGCCAATTTGTGGCATTGGACCAGTTTCCTTTTTGCAGGATGTTCCCCTTTGTAGCTTGTGCAGTCCCTGCAGGAACAAGGCATGGAGAATCATAGAACCATAGACTCATGGAATGGTTTGTGTTGGAAGGGACCTCAAAGCTTATTCAGCTCCAACCCCCTGCCACGGGCAGGGACACCTTCCACTAGAGCAGGTTGCTCCAAGCCCCAGTGTCCAACCTGGCCTTGAACACTGCCAGGGATGGGGCAGCCACAGCTTCTCTGGGCACCCTGTGCCAGCGCCTCAGCACCCTCCCAGGGAAGAGCTTCCTCCTTATACCTAACCTGAACTTCCCCTGTTCCAGTTTGAACCCATCACCCCTTGTCCTCTCACTCCAGTCCCTGACAAAGGTCCCTCTCCAGCATCCTTGTAGGCCCCTTCACACACTGGAAGCTGCTCTGAGGTCTCCATGCAGCTTCTCTTATCCAGGCTGAACAGCCCCAATGTTCTCAGCTGTCAAGACTAAGAAATAATTTCATTGTCACGGCAAAGTGAGGATGGGAAGGGAGGGTGGCAGACCCTTTGGGAAGGGGTAGGGAGCTCTCAGATCTTTTCACCAATGTGACGCCTTGTCCTCTAGTGGTTGTGCTTCTCCCTCAGCACTGCCATTTACTGATGGAGCGACATTTACTTTTAGAAAGTAACTTCAGTGCCTCTGCCACAATATTTAATGATGTTATCAAGATGGCTAGGAATGGATTTTTAAACTTGAAAGGGGATGATAACCTTGTCACATGATATGCCAGATGATGGGTAAATTGGAACTTCTCATCTTTATTGAAAACAGCTACTACAGCCTACCCGGAATTTTCAGCCTGACAGGGCTCATTTACTTCATATTTTAAACATTAAAGACAACAACAGGGGAGGCTGTCATTAAGATATCAGTGAATCAAACCACTGAATGAAGTACGTGTTCACCAACAAGGGTTAGCTGAACTTCTAAGTCAGTGTGGCTTAGAGGTGAATGTGGTTGAAATTGCAGCCTTTATATGCAATGATATCATTAGGAACTGATGCTGTATCAAAAAGGCTGGTCAACTACCTTTAATTGCCTCCAGCCCATTGTCCTGGTTTTTGCTGGGATAGAATTAATTTTCTTCCTAGTAGCTGTTGCAGTGCTCTGTTTTGGATTTAGGGTGAGAATAATGATAGCACACTGGCTGCTGAGCAGGGCTTACACTAAGCCATGGACTTTACAGTGTCTCATACCCCTCACCAGTGAGGAGGCTGGGGGGCACAAGAACATGGAGGGGAGCACAGCCAGGACAGGACAGGTGACCCCAAGTGCCCAAGGGGATATTCCGTACTGTATGGGAAGTTCAGGTTAGATCTTAGGCAGAAGCTCTTCCCTGTGAGGGTGCTGAGGCGCTGGCACAGGGTGCCCAGAGAAGCTGTGGCTGCCCCATCCCTGGCAGTGTTCAAGGGCAGGTTGGACACAGGGGCTTGGAGCAACCTGCTCTAGTGGAAGGTGTCCCTGCCCGTGGCAGGGGGTTGGGACTAGATGAGCTTTAAGGTCCTTTCCAACCCTTAGCATTCTATGATTCCATGTCATTCCATACCATGTGATATCATGCTCAGCATATAAAGTGGGGGAAAGATGGCAGGAGTCACCACTTGGGGACTGGCTGGGCTCCCTTTGAGGAGCCTTCTCTTCTCCAGCTGCCCCAGCCCAGCTCTCTCAGCCTGGCTCCAGAGCAGAGCTGCTCCAGCCCTCGCAGCAGCTCCGGGGCCTCCTCTGGACTCGCTCCAACAGGTCAATGGTCAGACAAGTCTATGAGCCCCTATTGATGTGCCAAAGACTTCAGTGAGACTTACAGAGAGAGCAGGCACCATGTGCTGCACTCCTAGGGCAGGTCCTCAGCTACCCCAGCTGGGTCAGATCTCCCCTTTGAAAAGGTACATTTTTTAAGTCAAGGACACAGATTTTTGTATGTTCTTTGACTGTTTTTACTCCTTATGTTAAAGGGAGGTTTCCTTGCAAGCAGCTGAAGCAAGTGTTCTTACTGCCTTCCTACACTTAGTGAGTCCTTGGGGTGGGTGGTGAAGCAAAGGAAGATTTTTAGTTATAAAAAAATAACCTCAAGAACCTCCTGCATCCTTTGAAATCATTGTTCTGGTGTCTTCACTGATGGCTGCCAACTGTCCTGAGAGTGCTTTTGCCCATTCCCTGGCTCTTTTGAGACTGGATTTACATTACTACCAGCTGTAATTGCAGCTGCCTCTGCCCACCCAGCCCTGCTCAAAGCTCCTCCCAGGAGAGCTTATTACAGTAAGAGTTTTGATCCTTTGTGGATCTTGGGCTGCAAGATGAAGTACCTGCCCAGCCCGAGGAGGGTTTTATTGCCCAGGGAACTGGGATTTTTTAGTTGTTTTTTTTCCAGTTCCTTCTGGTCCCTGAGGAGACAGGAGCCTTCAATACAATATAAGGCTCAGAAGTCCATCATCTGGGGAAATCTTGGGATAACCCTTTTTTCCTCAGATGCTGTTGTACAGACAATCTGATGCGTTCCCTGGAAGGATGGCTCCTCCTTGCTCTGTCCCAGGGCATTTTCCTGCTCTGATGCTTCCAAGATGAAAGATGAGAGGAAAGCAGAATCCAGCCCCCCCTGCACCTCAGGTACCACCATGGGGGTATGTGCTAGTCCCTTAGGCCATAATCAGCTGCAGCCCAGAAGCTTCCCAGGAAATTGCCTATGGGTTTATTTCAATGCTGTGCCAGGGACTGGGTTAACAACTCATCACCAGTGCAGCTGGGAATATTGCTTCCCATGGCTTCTCATATGCAGGTATGGATGGAGCAGGATGGTTTGTGTACATGTGGGCATCATTTCCCTGTGTGGGGTGAATGGTTCTGAACCCGACTGCTCCAGGAGCAGCAGTGGAGGGAGCTGGGCGCAGATTCCCATGCCCCATGGATGCACTGGGATGAAGACCAGCTCCTGTCTCACTGCATGTACAGGATGAACAGGCTTTTCCTTCCCCTCAGGAAAGTGCTGTTCTTTCCTTCTGACCTCGAGGGGTGGTTCAGCATTTTGAAATTGCTTTGAGTCTGTAGCTGCTCAGCAGCACCAGCAACAAGCTGAGTTTGCCGGTGAGGCTGGCAGGGCTAAGCTAACCCGACACAGAGCGATCCACCCCAGCGCTCACTGATCTCACCGTGACTGGAGAACAGTGAAACTCCAGCCCTGAGCTGGGGTTATTCAGTTTGCTGGCAATATTTCGCATTTTGGCCGGTTGAAACTCTTCTGAGAGAGGAAGTTCACTGGAGAGCCCATAAATGGGTCACTGGGGATGTATTCTAAAGGAGACCCTGACAGGGTGTTCAAGAAAAGCACGGGTAGAGGTTTGAGCTTTTTCTCATTCTTACAGCAATGAGGGATATGGGGATCCTGATGTGGTTGGGTGTTGATGTTGTTAGCAAAACTGCAAATTGCACTGGTAGCAAATAGAGTTTGTGTGGCATCAAAACCTGCCTGTTTTTGGCTTAGGCACCAGGTTTTAGGCTCCAAGTGGAAAATGAAGCGTGAACTCAGCTGTGATATCTGTACAAGGAGGGGAAAAGCCAAAGCTGGTTGGTAGAATGCCACCCTGTCTGGTCACAGGTTTGCTGCTTTGCCCTCCTGCTATTTAGGAGGTGAGAAGGACTTGCCAAAAGAGATGGTTCCTATTTCATGCTGTTAAATGGAACCAGATGTGGGCTGGGGAAGGTGGCTGGGGCAAGGGCACACCATGTTCTAACAGCTGAGCCTCATCTGGCTCACCTTTCTTCCCATCCTCTGGAAAATGGCACATGTTGGCTGTAGTGCTTCAGCTCCCAGGGTTCAACCGAGCCTGACGCCATACTCCTCTCTAGCCCAGTCACTGAGAGCCCCTCAAAGCCTGAGTGACTCCCTGGCATCTCCCTTTGCATCTTATGCCTGAGGTAATATCCTATTTAACCTGCAGATCCAGGGGTTTCCCAGTGGATCTGATGGGAAGATTTAGCCTTCAAAAATACTCAGATTAAGACGCATACTGCACTGCTCCTGGAAAACTGCAAACATTAGCAGATTAATTATCTATTTCAAAGAACAAGTGTTTAAAACCATTGCTATTCAGAAAGTCTTTCAGCACCTGTGTTAATTCTGAGCCTTTATCAGAATAAAGTCTGCAATGCTCTTATGCTCTGCCTTTGTCAATGTTGCGATTAACCTGTGCTGCCCAAGTCAAATGGAAACCTGATAGGAACAAAGATGGTTTAACTGGTGTTGTCATTTTGGGGCTGAAAAAAGGGAAATAGCAGGAGAAAGACTGATTTTAAAGGAAAAAAAAAATAAATATCTAGATAAAACTCTGGATGTAAGTCTAGGTGTAGGG
>NW_009934062.1:44117-55251 GCF_000696875.1 Nestor notabilis | reverse complement strand
GATTAAGTAACTGTACTGTGGTGGCAGCATCTCCTGACTTTTGTAGGTGGGATTTACTGTGTCAAACCTTCCTGGAAAGCAATGAAAACTAAAAATTAAATGTAAGATTGTTTGAAAAGTCCCCAGCCAACCATGTCAGCAAAGGGGGGAAGAGTCGGTCCCCTTTGGGTGACTTCTGCCATTCACCTGGGGACTGGCACTCTTTTCCAGGGCAAGCGAGGAAGGAGTGTAGGCACAATTAAACAGGCAGGTATTGATTTACTGATTAGTTCCACTGACAGGACATTGCAGCCCATGCAATCTAATGTGTGGCACATTGAATTGCCTCTGAGCTCAAGGACCCGCTGGACTTAACTTGTTTCTCCTCTGCCTTCCCAGCACGGTCAGCTCTTATTTATTTGTGTATTATTGCTGGCGTGTGAGAGCATGTCAGAAAATGAAAACTGTTGATATCCCAAAGCCAGCTTTACAGCTGAACAAACACCAGTTCAGGGTGGTTCAGGAGGGCAATGATGTGCTCAAGTTTGGGGCAGCCTTGGCACCAGCAGCAAGGGGCTGTCTCCCCACAAGCTTCATATGCGCGCAAGTAAGCTGACAGCAAAATGATCTGCTGCCAGTTACTCAGTTCTGATCAGCACTGACAATAACCAAGCGAGCTGGGAACAAAAGAAGGATTTTCAGAGTTCACAGTTACTTCAGTAATTTATTACAGTTATTACAGTCACTGAGGACTTCAGAGCAGCCCCTGCTGCCACGCTCCAGCAGGCAGAAAACGTGGTGAAGTAACATATTGCTTATTTTTCTCTTACTACGACTTTTCAGTTGAGCAGAGGAAGATGTGGTGGGATGCTGCTGGGGCAGGATCCTTTCTATGGGGCTCAAGATCCCCAAAGCTGATGTAAAGAGCAGGCTGGTGTGTGTGCGCTACACAGCAAGGGCAACGGCCATGCTTTTCCTTCAGGGAGAATATAATTGAACTTTATATTATGTGTTTACACACATACACTGTCTTTTATTTCTATATATATTACATGTACATATAATATAAGCATGCTGTGAAGCATCTCTGCTAGTTCCTGTTGGCTCCAGCCTTTTCTGCGGACCCTGAAGATCACCATTTCCTTTCCCTCAACCAGTTAGTTCTGTTTTATAACCTTCCCTCTGTCAGAGACCTTCTTGCCATTATGGTGTTTGGACAAGATGTAGCTAATAATTACCTGCTGTTAGGAAAAATGATTTGGCACGAGAAACCTTCCTTGGCTTCAGCTGGCGAGCTTCTGAGTGAGGCTGCTTTAATATCCACCTCAGAAATAGTCACTTACCATACAATCAATTGGGAAACGGGGAAGGGATTGTGACTATAGCACCACTGGAAACTAGATTTAGAGTCTGTTTTCTCTGTGGGGGGAGTAGATAGCTCCAGTTAACAGCCTGAGCTGGATTATATGAACCTGGTCCCTGTGTGGCATTTCTTTCCTAGAGATATGGTGGTAATTTCCTGATCTGGGTAAAGAGTTGTAATAGGTATTCCACAGGCTTTCCCACCGCTTCCACAGGCATCCATTGTATCTGTCTGCTCTTAATGATAGCTCTGTGTGTTACAGACCTGGCCAAAACAAGCTATTCTATTACAGCCTAACAACAGTAACCAAAATATGGCTTTTCCAGCCTTGCGTGAAGTGATTTGTAGATTTTTATCTTCATCCTGGTGCAGTCCACGATTTAATCTGGAAAGCTTGAAATGGTTCATGGAGTGAAGTGACAGTTCTCCATCCTTCCTGCAGGAGCCAAAGCCAGCCTCTGAGGATGGACTAAGAGAGTGAAGGGCTGAGGCTGGAGGCACCTCTGCAGGTTGTCAAGTCCCATGTCCCCACAAGCAGGATCAGCTTCAGTCAGGTGACCAGGACTGTACCCAGCTGGATTTTGAACATCTCAAAGGATGGAGACTTCCCAAACTTCCAGGGTGACCTGCTCCAGTGCTCGGCTATGTCCAGAGTGTGTCCAGTATATCCCTGTCTCTCCTGCACTGTGGAGCCTGGACCTGGGTCCGGCACTGCAGGTGTGCCTCACCAGCGCTGCACAGGGAGGATGCTCACGTTCATCCTGGTGTCCATGAGCACTCTAGGTCTTTGTGGATCTGCTTTCCAGCCAGTGAGCCCCCTCAGGTACTGGTGCATGGGGCTGTTCCTCCCATAGGGCAGGACCTGGTGTTTCCCCTTGTTAAACATCAGAAGGCTTCTCCTGCCCCATTTCTCCAGCCTGCCCGGGGCTCCCTGAATGGCAGCTTTGAGGTTCCAACACTGCTCTCACCACAAGCAACCCCCTTCACTCCTGGCCAAGACAGCCAGGCCTGTGTCTGCACTACAGATCTAATAACCTAAAGTCCCATTTCTCATCTTGGCTTTTAACTCATTTTCCCATCATTTCACCAGTTTTTTGTTGCTACATAAACGGGTGAAAGGCTTATTTACTTCTGCTGTTATCATTAGTTTCACTTTCTGTGCCTGTGCAGACTGCTGGTGAGTTTTATTAATATACTATTTGTCAGAGTGTTTAATGTGTGTTTGTAAAAAGGCTCAGAGATAATTTGCTGTTTGTACTTAATTTTTAATAAGGTGTCTCTCTTCATTACACTGTCTGCTCGAGAGCTTTTATTTAAAAATATTGGAGCTGTGGCCATTGTATTTTAATTCTCTAATCCATCCAGCCCTGCTGACAGCAGTGCTGTTTTGCAGCAACGTCTCCTGTGCTTGGCTACGTGTGGAGGCTTGTGTGGAGGATGTGGCGAGCTGTGAACTTTGTGGATCTTCTTTGTGGCTGCCACTGTGCTGTTGAGCCCTTTGGGGTGGACCTTACTTTCCAGACTGTCACAAGTGGACCTCAGAAGCGCTACCTTAGCCACAAATGTTTCTATGAAGGCTTGGGGTTTGATGAACTTCTGTTATCTGGTGCGCCGGCATAGTCAGAATGTGCTAGACCTCCTATATCTGTGGCAGGGGGGTTGGAACTAGATGGTCTTTAAGGTCCTTTCCAACTCTAATGATTCTCTGATTCTATTTATGTCTTAAAGTCATAATTGCCAGTTCTCCAGGGGGAGCAAAGTGGAGATGGGATCCTGCTGCCTCCAGATGCTGGGGGATGCTGTTGCTTTGCCGAGCTGCAGCTTACCCACCCCACCAGGATGTCCTCACGTCAATACCAAACCTCTAAACCTTCCAGCCTGGTCAGGGCGAGCGGCAGCCCCACAGACCGGCCAACAGCAGCTGCTGGGCAGCAAAGTAGTGCTGAGGTGTGCAAAAGCCAGTAGGGTTTGCTGAGCAGTGCCTGGCACCTCTCTCTTCCCTGCTCTTCTTACAGTTTGTTTACATTCCTTACTGAGAGGTTTGAAGGATTCCTGGAGGGCAGGGTCTGTGGCTCTGTGAGCGAACACCTTCCACAGGTAGGAGATGACCTGCTGGACCTGCTGAGGATTCCCACCATTGGAACATCATGGAAGGAAAGCGGGAGGTGAAGGTGGGGAGCACTGTGGAGATGCCTGTTTAGAGCCCTTTGTTGCCTCTTGCATTGCAGAAAAAGCTTCTGCATGTACGACATTTAAACCTGGAATGTTGACTTACCTTTTTAAATAATGGCTGTGACCACTGAAACTTGTACTTGAAGAGATCAAGTTTTAAATGCTCCACATTTTCAAAGTCCTTTAAGACGCCAGTGCTCTGCCACAGAGGTCCTGGCTTGTTTTATCAAGGCATTTATTGGAATTGGTCTGCTGAGCCCTACCACGAGCCAGCAAATGCTGGGAATCAATCCCTAACCTTAAATCTCAGCCCATTCCTGAACTTCACTCAGCCTGTCGCATTCTCTTTGCATGACGCAGTGGTTCTGCCCTTATAACTAAATATTACATGCTTTAATGATTATGCCTTTTTTAATTTATATGCAAAATTGATTCTCACAATCAATACCCCTGTGGGTGAGAAGCCTGGGCTGCAAGTGGAGCTTGACTCCAGCTGCAGGAATTTGAATTTCTGCTTCCTGATGAGTATTTGAGCTTATGATGCAACACAGCTGGGTTTTTGTTTCTTATATATATATACATAAAAGGCATTAATTTGCTTTTATATGAAAATCTATAGTAAATAGCAAAGTAACTTTCTTCCAGAGCCCAAATAAACCGGGATTAATCACACTTGGCTTTTCGCAGGTTTGCTGAAAATAGTGTTTCACTTCAAAGCTCCCCTTAAACCTGTAGTAAGTCTGAATGCAACCTCTTATATCAAGCGTAGAGAGCTCCTGGTTCATGATCCAGCTCACAGGGTTACAGCTGCTGCTGTTAAAGATGCCTCTGCATTTTCACTTTTGGATTGCTGTTAAAGGTTGCCCTCCGGTTTTGATGTTGTGCTGAAATAAGAGTGCAAAATGGAAACATAAATAGTGAAAGGCATAACATCTGTACACATCACTGCCTGATAGCAGGGAGACACTGAATGGTCAGAACCAAGCTCGAGCTTGGAGGTCTGTCTGGTTTTAACAGCAAACTCTGCAGTGAACTTGGATAAATCATATAATTGCCTTGGTCTGCATTCATCCCTTATACCGGCACAAATCTGTGCATCACCAATCTTTAATTTAGCAATAGCTCCCTCCTTAATGATCATGGCTGATATGAACTGCACAGGTCTTGCTAAAGATCCTTGTACTGCAGCAGGATTCATCCCAAGCAGGTCGATACATCTCTTCAACTAACGCTTTTGCAACAGAAAATGCTGAAGCTTGTATTGCTGATGAGCTTTGTTGAATTTTCCAATTACTAAAGCATTTTGGGAAGACAGATGTCCTTTTCCAAAAGGCATTTCAAAGAAGCTCCACTCACAGGTTCAAAGTGCCTCCCCCTCACTGAGAAGGGAACAATTCCTTGCCCAGAGGGTGCTCAGGCATTGGAACAGGCTGCCCAGGGCAGGGCTGGAGTCACCGTCCCTGCAAGTGTTCACACCCCGTGTAGCCGAGGCCTCAGTGCCAGGGGTTAGTGGTGGCCTTGGCAGTGCTGGGGCAATGGCTGGACCTGATGAGCTCAAAGGTCTTTTCCAACCTGGTTGATTTTATGATTACTTATATCAAAAAAGTGAAAAATCGATACAAAAAATCTGAAATAGAATATATTTTGTGTATTTATTAATACTTGTAATTTGTGGTTCATCAAATTGAGATTTTTAAACTTTTAATCTCAGAAGGATCAACCCTAGACAAGTTTTGGGTCAAACCACCTTCCCATCCACTTATGGTTTTGGTGTTTTTAGCAGAATCATTGCTCTGCCTTTGTTTGGGGTGGAATATTTCTGCAGGGAGGGAGGCAGAGCCCTTGGTGAGGTGAGAGCAAAAGAGGTGCTGTAGAGTATGGAGTATGATGCACATGGTTTTCTTTGGGAAAGATAAATTGCCTGGTGTAAGCGTTATCATCACAGCAGAGGCTGGGAAGAGTCAGCTCGCAGAGTTGGCTGTGCAACATCCTATGGCGTTCATCACAGGCAATTGTCTGCAATTTTGACTTGACCCCTTGAAGCCCTTCAGGAGGCACTTCAAGGCAAACATCTGAGACCATAAACTGAGGGAGATAAAAACCAGGAACCAGTTGCTGAAGGGTTGAACTGTCAAAATGTCAGGAATATTTTGCAGCACTGCAGGGTCGATGTTACGTGATCCTGTGTTCTAAGTAGAAAAGATGAGAAAATCTCTCACTAAGACCAGTTTTTAATTCATCTACACCAAGCATTTCCTTGGAGATGGTCCCACAAGGAGATTCCTGCCGGTGGCCACTCGATGCACTGCAAACTCAGTTTGATGGTGGAAACTGCTTTTGTGGGGCTGATTTTGAAACAGAAACTGTTATAATGGATCAAGCATTGTTTTTATCCTCAGTCAGGTTTAATTCCTTCTCCAACCAGCACAAAGTGCTTCAAGCTATCCGAGCTTTCTTCTGCTCGCTGCAAGCCACTTGCCAGGGCACCCGGATCTGATATTAATGATCGCAGAGCAGCAGCCGCAATCCTGGCCTTTGCTTCCTAGGCACAGTTCCTCTTGGAGAGCACAGAAAGAAATTATACCCTTTTGCACAGTGCTTTTCTCTCTGTGGAACTGCACTTCAGGGAAAGTTTTGTTTTTCTCAGTTTTCAGTGCAAATGAGAAGAAAAGGCGAGTCTGGATCTCCTTATGTGCAGTGAAGTGGTCACTGCAGAGCTCACAGTTAAGGTGCTTGGGGTGAGGATACAGGTTTGATGGTTTTCCTGGGGATTATTAATTGCCTAGCAGATTGTGAGTACTACATAAATAATAGATGGGTAAAGATAAATAGAATATCCCTTTCTTCTGCTGCTGTATCTGCCCTGTGCAACTTCAGTAAAGCAGGATTTTTTAGCAACCATCACTGCAAAGCAAAGAAGCTGTTTTTCTACCAAGCTCTGGAAATCAACCCTTCTTTGCTTGGTCTCTCTATGGGCATCTGTTTCGAGCCCTGTTCTGTCATTGCATGTCCATGGGGTGAATGTCCCTGCTGAGGGGAGCTCCCTGGGAACTGGCTGTGCTTTGCAGAGGTGAGACCAGGATGGGAAAGACAAGAGGTTTCCTTCCAGCAACAGTCACAGCTTCTTAGCACTTAAGTATCTGCATGGAAGTCAGAATCCTGAACACATCCTGCTCCGCGATCCTGGCATCTGCAAACTGGAACTCTGCTTTGTACAAAATCTTGCTCCAAAGGTTGTGTTTCCTCCTATATCTATAACCCTTGATCTGTTAATTGATCGTTAGCTAGATAATAGCTTTTGCTTAGATTGTGCCCAGGAACGGGGCTGAGGACTGTGGGTGCAATCAGTGACTGCTGCAGCAGTGGTACCTGTAAAGGTATTATGTGTTTCTAGTAAAGGCAGGTCACTGCTGGGTGCCAGGGGTGGTGGGGTGGATAGGGTGGCAAAGACTGGTGAGTGGCCCCAGCTGATGGCAGCAGAGTGGAGCAGCCTTGCTGCAGGCATCCCGGCTGTTATGGCAGACGCATTTGGGGCTGAGCTCTTGTTTCTTGTCTGTCAATGTAAGTATTGACATCCTTGTGGTCCCTGCATCCCTCTGTGTCTAAGCTGTTGCTGGACTTGATGTTATTAACTTAGTCTGTTGCTCACTGAGATGGAGCTCAGCATCATAATGTGTTGGCTTCAGGGTGCCAGTTAAAAGCCAGTAACTCTACTGTACTGTATCATGTGATAGAATTTGCAGGAGCAAAACACTAAAAGGAGCAATCCTTTTAGTGTTTATTACCTTGGTTTTCATTATTGCTGGGTTAGAGACACAGCTTTAGTGCTAAGTGCTTGCCAGGATGCTGAATAGCATGTGAACATCCTCATGCTGGTGCAAGGCTGCCAGACCCTGCTTACTGGCACAGATTGTGACCAGCAATGCTCTGGGGTCACTTCGATTCCTATGGCAGGACAGGCTGGGTCCCCATTGCTGCTTGGGAAGCCCTCTGCATCCAGGATGCAGATGGATGGCAGTAACTGTACCAGTTTGCTCAGATGGGTTCTCTCTCACCCATGCCATGGGCAAAGACTTAAGATCATAGAATCCCAGCCTGGTTTGTGTTGGAAGGAACCTTAAAGCTCTTCCAGCTCCAACTCCCTGCCATGGGCAGGGGCACTTTCCACTAGAGCAGGTCACTCCTTCCAGTCTTAGTGGGAAACATCTCAGCTGCTTCATCATGAACCTGTTTGCTTGGTGCGGAGCTGCGTTGCTGACCTATGTTCTGCAAGTCCCTGTGGGACAGCACAGATCAGATCAGATGAAATGGGGGGACTAGATGGTTCTAATGGCAGCTTTAAATATGACTTAAAAATGTAATCTTTCAGCTCTGCCAAAACCCCTTCTAATTCTTGTGTCTTTGACCTCTTACATGTAGCAGCATCTCTCCCAGGTGCCTTTATGGGCCACAGGAGGGCTGAGAAGGCTCTATAGCACTGTCTTTTTGTAGAGAAATAGGGAGAAGACAGTCCTTCCCTGGACAGCTGGTGCTGGAATATGAGGGAGAGAGGGTCCATGGCCTGGCAGAGGGTGACATTTTGGGTCATCAGGACAGTGGAAAAGGGTGAGAGAAGACAGGACCTGATGCTCCCACCCAAACGGCCAAGAGGGTGGTGGACCCCCAGACACTCGGGAAGGAGGTTGTATACGCACAGAGGTACCCTGTGGGGCTGTGCACACTCCTGTGCATATAGGTGCTTCCCTACATGTGAACAGGCTACAAAAAGTCAGTGTGATCCAGCCTTGGGGTGGTGCAGAGCAGATGGTGCTGCCTCAAGCATGTGATGTCCTCCAGGCCCTGAAGAGTGACCTGGTGTCCACAGGGTATATATCTGTATATCCAGATATAGGTATAGATATATATACACACACACACACACACATAATATATATACCTACTTATACCCTATATACACCCTATATATATATGTATCTGTATATACAGATATATACCCTATGGACATATCTATATATGTTTATCTGTATATATAATATCTGTAATTTTCTGATTTGTATTTTAAACACCTAATGAGGAAGCTGGTGGAAAGAGAAGGGAAAAATGAGTTTAATGGTTAAATTACTAGGAGCAGGTAACATACTTGAAGATAACACGAAGGGCTCCATAGTCCACTCAGGTTTTGGAAATTGTCTTCGCCCCGCATCAGAAAAGAAAAGGCAGGAATTTTCTGCAGAGAGATATGTTTTATTTCATTTATACAAAGTTGTCTTGGATAAAACTGAACTGTCTCATTTCCATTTTGACCTTTCAGAAATGTTCTTCTGCAATACATACTTGAAGATATTTATATGAAAATCCAGCTTAACATGAAAGGTCAATATCTTCTGAGGTGAAAGCACAGGAGGAGGCTGCTCCCCAGCCCTGCCGCCCTGGTGAGCACGATGGCCCCTGGCAGGTTGGCACTGCTGGAGGTCCCTTCCCCTCTCACCATAAGTAGGATCTTTCTCCTTCTCCTTGCTGCCGCCCCAAGAAAATCTCTTTGTGTCTTCTTTCAAGGTCCTAAACCCCCTGCCCACAGCTGTGCTCATATGTACATACCTAAATATGTGTGTGTATAAATACAGGTGTGTGCATACACCTATATAAATATATGCCTATATACTTTAACTCACAGCAGTGAAGCCTATCCAGCCACAAAACAACTGTAAAGACATTACATTAGGCATTAAAAACTCACTAGGCAAATAATAATTGGGAAGAGGGTTTAAAATCCTTTGCTCTGCTCATGTAGTGCGTGCCTCCAAGTTTAGACACATTAACATTGCTTTCTTCCAGCTCATTCTGCCTGGTTAAAACACAGAAACCTGCCCTGAAAATAAAGATCTGTCAAAACGGCTGTGGATTTGGATCGCCTGCCTGAGCCAGTGGCTTGTGATGTGCTGGAGAAAGAAAAGTCTGTCTTTTCTTGGGAGGCATCTGCAGGGTGTGTGTCTGCAGGGTGTCAGATACTGAAGTCATGGTGCATATCACCAGCTTGGGGACATTCAAGATGAAATGCTGCATCCTGGATGAGCCACTGGGTTTACAGTGAGATTGCAGCTGAAATGACAGAAGAATGTAAATAGTACTGCTAGTAACACGTAATTGCATCTCATAAATAATTATCACAGTAATACAGAATACTGATTTGGATTTACAGAGGATTCTCCAGCCACTTCGAGATCCTTTCAGATCTTACCAGCAGTAGTGGAGACTTTGCTGGGGTTGGTAAATGTGGTGTCTTCTTCTGTGCAGTGTCTTAGATCCAAGCATAAACAGAAGAAATTGGGACCAGCATGGAGCAAGGTACCAACAACTGCTTTTGTCAGTTAGATGTCCTGAGTTAGGGAAAATTGGTACTGGGGGTTCATGGAACGTGGTCGGGGTCCCATCACCAGCCCCTGTTAACCTCCATCTACCTGTGCATACGTGAACATAACACTGTGACTTTTACTGGTATTTTTTAGGAAGATCTGTATCTTCCAGCATAGAAACGTTTCAGCCTGGCTGTTATTGCTGCTCGTGCACAGCACTCCAAACTCTTGGGGTGACCTCATGAAAACATATAGAAGTTGCACTGTAAAAAGAGAGCCCTGGATGGGAAAAGCTGGATGTAATTAAATTGGAAAGCAGCCCTGCTGCTTTCAGTGGTGCAAAAGCAAAGCCCTGTTTGCTTGCTGATAGCCCCCATGCAGTTGGCTGTGGCTCCAGGCTACGAAGGAGGTGTATAATGGTTTGTCCCTGCAATATGTCATGCTGATGGTCTGTCGGTCACTCCCAAACAAGTTTTACATGCAATTCCGTTTCCCTGAGGGTAGCTGCTCAGCACCTAGTTGTTTGGGCTTATAATTGCTTAGAGGAAGGGACTGCCACACTAAATAACTCCCTTGGTACTGTTAGCTTTCACTAACTTTCAGGGCTTCTTTTATGCTTGCCATTTTTCCCCCTTCACAGCTTCATGTATGTGTTGTGGGTGCCCAGGAAAGCAAATTGCTTGGAAATGAGATGCCTATACACCCTTCTTGCTTGTAGCATGGCTGTGGGAGTGACACATTTGTACTGGTGGTTTTCTGATCTGTGGCATGCTCCAGCTCTGACATAGTTTAATTCCAGGCTGTTTGTTACCAAAACCCTAGTGAGCCAGTGTGATGGTCATGGTCATCCCAGCACGGTCTCCAAGGTGCAATGGCATCTGTCATGGATGGTGATTTCTGCTTCACTCCCTCTGTGTATAAATTGTCACAACAAGAGATGTTGTTTTGGAGGCAAATGCAAAAAGGAACTGGGATAATGCACTCCTGGCCATCAGGAATAATGTTGGTCAGCTGCATTCAGAAAAGCTGTGGTGCAGAGGTACCTGCAAGGTGTGAACTGGCCATAAACTATCCTACATGTACATCCCGTGTAGAACTACCTGCAAAAGCTGTAAACTGCTCTTTGGGGCAAGGTGGACATTAGAAGATGAGTTTTGATATTGAACTGCATGTAGCAGATCTGGTAAGTGATTTGTAAATATAGAATCACAGAATCATAAATGGTTTGGGTTGGAAAGGACCTTAAAGCTCATCCAGTTCCAACCCC